>NC_092696.1:28028952-28328952 GCF_964275005.1 Diadema setosum
AAAAAACACGGGTTTCTTCAGCTGACAAGCAAAAAAAAAAAAAAAAAAAAAAAAAAAGTCTTCAGCTCATTCTCTCCCCTCCCATTTTAGTGCCTCTTACGTACTTCAGGGTTTAAAATGCGCCGCCCCTGCAATGAATATATATATATAAATGATGGACGTAGCGATGGAATAATCTTAGCGGTGCTGCAGTGGTGTATCGGCGTCATCCACTAAATGCATGTTTACACACACGGAGGATGTAGAACCAGAAAACGCATACTAGATACACACACACACACACACACACACACACACACACACACACACACGCGCGCGCACAAACACACACACACACACACACACGCACACACACACACACACACACACTATGTGATACAAATTCATATTTTGGTATTCACGGTTATAAGTGTGCTGTTTTGGTATTTGACAAATTAATTTTAGTATCGTCCACTTGTGCAGCTTCATTTGACTAGAATATCATCACTCTTGTTATATACCATTTAATTCGTCGAGAATGAAAATCAAATTTTGTCCCTTTCGTTCGTTTCTTCATTTCGTCCTACCAATTTATGTGTTTCTTTGCTATTTAGTGGCCTTGAGTGATATGTTTCTGAGAAAATAACATGCATCATATTTGGTAACTATCTTTAAAGTGACGATAATTCCCCAAATCTTTATTGTTAGTCTACTGAAGCGGTGCTAAAACCTACATGTTTGATTTCGTGTCAGATCGTGTGCCTCCGAAGATCCGTCACCGGTAATGCAGTTGCACCAAAGAATTCCGACAGATAGCGATCTGCAAATGAGTTTACGCCGGCTTGTCTGTCCACATGCGTATACATTGTCTCCATCTTGCACTCATATCTAATTTCAATCACAAACGGGGACGAAATTTATGAAAATCGCAGCACAATATATCTACCATTCGCTTGTCAAGAGAACAAACCATCGAAAGAAGAGAGAGACGATAAAAAAAGATTAAAGTTGAGTGACCGAAATGTGGATTTCGCCACTGTATCACGTTTGCCCCGCTCTTTCTCGAGTTTCTGAACAAATTAGGGGCCATTTAGGGAGAATTTACTCTTTGCCTTTCACGAGATGAATAGACGAGAAATCACCGAGGGCATTTCTTACAATTAACCCGAATTACTAAGTTAAATATCCCAGCATTGTGATAGAAGTTTTTATCGCCGTTGTACCTTACCAACACGTCCCATTATGGCATTGTAATACAACCCTGCCATACCTGCTGTGATCTGTTATTCCGACAAGAAAAAAGATCGACTGGTCGATATTAAATGCGTAATTCGAGTGCAGTATTAGTATTATCAATATTATAGGCAATATCGCTGCTCCTCTTCATGCCATTTTAGAAGAAACAGTAATGACGGCAGTTACTGCCTTTAGGAATTCGCAAATCTTGTATGTATTTGTATCTTCTGCTTTCCTTGCATATTGTGTCTCTGTATGTTATTATACTTAGAGGAAAAAAAAGAAAGAAATGGTAATGCAAATGAAAACCAAATATATTATAGAAATAGCGCACGGCACGGCGTGCGGTTGTGAGAATGCAGTGAAAGCGAGGTTTCGTTAGAACAGTGCCGCCTCTGCGTACGAGCCGCTGGGCGCACTGTTTAAAGATACCCTGCACTTACATTGTCGCACAACGGAACAAGTGTGCTATTTCTTGTATAAAATAGCGAGTTTTGATGAATAACAAATGAAAAAAAAAAAACCCGGATCGATATGATATCCGGACCGGATGATAGACAAACTTCAAAGCGATATAACGAGAGTGGTATGTAATTTATTTTGCGCAACGTCTGCACTCACGTGCAGTGTTCGAAAAAAGAAAGCTGAATGCCACGTGAGGTGTTTTGACCAATTACCATGCTTGAAATAATATGGCTATTTTATTCATTTCTTTCTCTTCCCCTTCTTAGGCAAAGATGGAATGTGAAAGCGACATCACGGCAGCTGGACTAGTGTGGCCCGAGGCACTCGACTGTGAATCGCTTCCATCCTTCAACCCTGACCAGAAGAACCCCAATAAGCAACGGTGCATCCACTATGAACCGCCAAGACCAGGTAGGGCGCCACTTGCGAAGAACAAAGAGACAATCTAGACATTGTCCCCCCCCCCCCCCCCGTTATCTGCAGTCATTCCACGAGACCGTCACCCACGTGATGTCATACGGTCCACGAGATCGACATAAAAAAAAAAAAAAAAAAAAAAAAAAAAAAACACACACACACACAAAAAAAACAACCACATAGGTCCATGAGTCATACATCCCACGAGTCATACGGCTCGCGAGTCATACAGCCCAGGAGTTCAATACTAAGCAGAAAAGGCTTACGAGACCGACACTACGCAAAGAAAGCTCGAGAGACTGACACTAACTTTAAACAAAGGCTCAGGAGACCGAGGGCACGCAAATGAGGCTCACGAGACCGACACTAGGCAAAGAAAGCCCACGAGACCGACACTAGGCGAAGAAGGCCCACGAGACCGACAGGATGAACAGCGCCACCTACATGTCAATTGCAAGTATTCACCTGTACAGGGTGTTCCATGAAGGGGAAAATAATATACTGACAGGTGCAATTTCGTCACACTATCGAACAAGAGATTGTAACTAATTGAACAGCTCTATCTATTTATCAGCGACATCAGGTATGTATTTCTATTATACACGTGTGTCTTTTAAGGGGCCGTTCTGTCACTCTATGGGGAGCGACATTGTTACCGATTATTATTATCATTATCATTTTAAATGAAATCGTACTCTGCATGGACCCCCACCCCCCCCCCCCCCAAAAAAAAAAATAATATTTTACTAAAAGAGGACAAGAACGATGTACAGTTTGATTTTAGATCTTTGATAATGCCATCGTGCTATTTTTAACAGGCTCTCCCAATTTCTAGCTAGAAGATGGACAGGATGTAAGTTTTTTCTTTTTCTTTCTCGCTTCACTAGCTGATATAGTCCTTATAAGATATACTACCTAATATCCTAATAGATACCTAATAGAATAAATACCTAATAGATATCCTGCTAAGACGTTGTAGAATTCAATTTGTAATTTCCTCTGTAACTATAATGTATGACATTCAATGGATGAAAACGTTTTATATCTCACCGACTCACCTCGATTTGTTGCTTGTGTTTGTGAAATTATTATCCTCAACATGGTACATTTTTCATGAAATACTAGTAGAATAGCCGTTTTCATGGATGCATCTTCTTTTTCAGAATCCTCACGGCTAATCCTTACGGCTACCTTAATAGATGATTATTTTCTGTGAATTTATATTAAATCAACACCTTCGCAGATGACTACGCCCCTCCAGATTATGTAAAGCAGATGTGCACTGCATCATTGACCATTTTGTGAAATATTTCCTTGTCAGCTTCATTTCACAGATGGTTATTTTTCTAATTTGTTGATGTGAATGTCCACATAATAATCATATATATATTTTTTTTTTCAAAGTAAGTGTATATGTGTTTTGCGGAGAGAGTTACGAAGGTGTTTTGGCATTTTTTAAAAATTAATGTGGAAAGATCACCTGATACACACTTTTTTTTCTCAATTCTGTTTATTTTTTTTCACAAACACACAGACATGAAAACACAATCAAAGATTTTGAACATTTCAGGGGGTAAGGGATGGCAACTGACGGGTAATACCCTGGCAACTCTCCTTTTCTATTTCTCATTATATTTGTTATGCCATTATCTGGACACCCTATACAATTACTGGTCTTTAGGTGGCGCTGTTCATCCTGTCGGTCTCGTGGGCCCTCTGTGCCTAGTGTCGGTCTCGTGAGCTTTGTTTGCGTAGTTCGAACCCATAGGCTTTATTTACTTAGTGTCGAACTCGTGGCCTGTATAACTAGATATCTAGTGGGCTGTATGACCTGTGAGGTGTGTCGTGGGCTATATGACTCATGGGTGTCGGTCTCGTGACGCGCACCCAGTTATCTTTCAAGAATTCCATATAAAATCATAAAGTGATAAAAACAATGCGAAGCCTCCCCCCCCCCCCAAAAAAAAAAGATACAGTGTATAACAGAATATAACACAGAACATCAAGAAATGTTATCATCGATATCAAGTCATACTATAATATTTTTATCGACCAATAAAGATAAGGAAGATACACAAAGATACAACTTTTAGGTACATAAAGATAGCAAAGTTTGCCTGATCCATAATGAAAAAAAAAGTGATATACTCAAACAAACGAAATTTATCAATGGATTAGCTCCAACCACACAGAAGTTATTATAATCCCTTATCTATTTCATAAAACAATCGGTCATATAGCCCCTAAACCTATATTCCCCCAGCCCCGGACTCACATTTATAAAATGGGTAAAAAGAGTTCCCCTCATTGATTCCAGTAACTGTTGCATTCCTTCTAATATATCTTTTACAATATTACTCTGTGTTCATTACAGTGATTGTTGCTGTTCTTTGCTCAAACTTTTAACGATGATGAAAAGATGATTTAGGAATCACCGAACAAGATGGTGCCATATCGGACTTACACTGTATATTCTTAAAAAAAAAACCCCTGAACTTTAATGTAAAACTCCGATAGAAACAGCAGCGAACATTTGTGGGAAAGAAAGAATAAAGAAAGAAAGAAAGAAAGAAAGAAAGAAAGAAAGGGAGAAAGAAAGAAAGATATAAAAGAAAGAGTGAACATTGGATCAGCAATCAAATGCACGAGATAGTACCGTAGAAGAAACTGCCTACCTCCGTCTGTGGCACGTAAGGTGGGGGGGGGGGGGGGGGAGAAAAAAGAAAACGTAAAAGAGCCGTTATGGTATTACAGCAAGCATGTGATGTGGGTGTCTCTTGACCCTTGGAATGCTTTGTGTGTCAATTGGCGCAGTAAACCTCATATCACTGTATACACTGTATGTTGCATTAACACATTGTACAAACTTTAAATCTTTTAAGGCTGAATTACAGCCAAGAAAAAGGGAGTAAGAACGGAAAACCAGACAATTTACTCCGTTGGATCGTATGGGAACTGGGACGCGCGCGACACAACTGGAAGCGACAATGGCACCGAGGACTCCCACTGTGCAGTCTGTGACAGGGCTCTTCAGCTTGCGCAGAAAGAGGCACAGCGAATTCTTCTCGAATGTTTGCATGGGAGAACAAAATAAACCACATTCTGCTGTCAAATAAACGGTATTCACCTGGTTTTATGATAGCAATATCTAAACAATGTGTGTTTCACCTGCAGTGCAGTACAACAATTATAACAGTTACTGTAATTTGATTTGGGCGTTTTACAGCTATAATTACTCAGACACTGACAGAGGAAACAAGGAAAATATTGATAGCAAAGTTGATATATTTATACACCGACAATTCAACAAATGTTCAAGAATAATCGATGATATATAAGAAAGAGATGGGTGTGGTTACTGGAGGAGAATGTATACTGTCATCGTTTTGGCAGAGGCATAACAAAGTAAAGCAATCACTAATATGCTAATTGAAGATGGTCTCGGGAACAAAGTGACCATTTTTTTTTAATGACCAATGTTCCTTCCAATTTGCATCAAATTGATTGCGGCATGCGGCAATTACTGCCTGGCTGTGTAGTGAGGTTGTTCTGCTCTCCTCCTCTTTAACTATACGTACAGTTTGTACAGGGAGGTGGGAAGTTCCCACCTCCCTGGTTTGTACAACCTCCATGTACATATGGTACAGGTACAGGTTACCGCTGCTGCTGTACAGCATCCCCCCGAATAAACAACATCAAACAATCGGATTTGATAACCTTCAAAATGATTGAACGATCTGAATGCTACGATACTTCAGGGAATGAAACTATAACTTCTTACCTTCGTTTTGCAGAAAACCCCATTCAATTTGGTCATTCATGTGGTCACGGAGAAATGTGGATCGTTGTAAAGCATGTCACTGATCTATTTCTTCCAAGTTCAGCACTAGGATGCTCTTGGAACTGTGAACACAGTCGACAAACTTGGAGGGAAGAGATTCCTGATGTGCTCTACACAGATCCTCATTTCTCTTTGACCACTGAAGCAAATCGGATAGAGTTTTCTGTAATATGTATGTAATACATAGTTTTAAACCTTAAAATTGCATTTGGATTGATTCACCATTTTTAAAGTTATCCTTTGCGGAAAGTCCGGACACCGCGGTTTATCTGGTGTCTTCTAGTGCCATGACTTATTGTGGGCACTTGCATGTAATAAACCGTTTTGTGAAATGATGTCGATGACACAATTTAGTTGTTCAGTTTGTTTAGTTGTTTAGCAATCAAGTTGTTGGGTAAATATTTGGATGTTTAGGCCTCTATCAACGAGACGTCTTCCTTTCACGTCACAACAGTGACAGCTCGCCCTCAGCCAAGGGATAAAAGCGGCTTGAATGAGTACTGACTATTATCATGTCCGTGGTTTCCACGTTAATTAACTTGACCGCATTGAGTCATTTATCCCAGATTAAAAAAAAAAAAGTATTTTGGGTATGGACGCAATAATTAGTACTTTTTTCCGGTGCTTTTGCGTCAAGCAGGACTTCAAAGTTATAAATCGTTGGAGATCACGCCTTGATGCGATGTTCGTACATCTCCTCGAAATACTTCATGGTTTCGTCGATTGCTTCGATAACGTCAGGTGTCATCTTCTCCCGGGGCACGGGCTCACTGGGCGGCAGGAAAGAAGAGCTCTGCATGGCGCGCCCGTAGAAGTCGATCATCTGCATGATCTGGTCGTCTGCGCACTGTTTCCACCTCTTGATGCTGTCCAGGGAAGCATCCCACTGCAGAAGGGACTCACTGAACGGAAGACCGACGAGCTCGCAGTACTTCCGCAGAATTCCCCGCGGGTTGTTCAGGAGATCGTCGGCGTCGATGACGACGGGGTTCGGCTCGATCTCCTCGCGGACGTACTTCCAGAAGTCGTAGACGTCCTTGACGTAGTAGCCAGGGTTCATGTGAATACAATCGTGCATGAGATGGAACTTGTCCGGATCTGCTGCGTCACCGCTCAGCTGACCGTGGTTGAGTAAGTGTTTGTAATAAGAATTTCGGAAGGAGTACAACGTACGCGCTGGCGTTCTGATCAGGAAGGTATGGCGGTATCCGTCTGGCAAGTACCTTGTGGTCTTCGGACTTACACCTAGGCACATGTCTTTGACGAAAACGTACTTTCCCTTTGCTGCTTCCAGGCGACCCTTCAATTTCGAGTATCTGTGTTAAAATATCATGTAAATGGAGCATCATGAAATATTTGTTCGTAAGTAGCCTTACTTCGGCGCATCTCTTCATGATTAACGATTGTTAATGCTGATTTGAATATACCTTCTTTCTTCTATTATGCTTTGAAATGTGAGCCTTTTAAGCATTCGTTTTTTTCTTTCAAGTGTTTTCTTTATCATTGTTAAAGATATAAAATGTTATTAATTCTGTTTCATCGTATATGCTCAGCATACAAGTTGTATAATTAAAACAAATTAACATCAACAAACGAAAGGCCCATATATGGCATACCCTGTTACTTAGACACTGTACCTGGAGAAGTATGATATCTGTACTACACGCGCACAGACACACACACAAACGCACACAGTAATAAAATAGTGATATCTCTTATTATGATTTCATACCTTTCTCATTTTCAGATTTTCCGACAGAATGTCGTTTAGGAAATAATTACTGTAGTATCGAGCTTTACTTTCTGTTTGAAAAAGGGCAGCTTTTATGGTTTTCGCCATGGGTCCATTATTTTACATTCTCCTTGACTCTAACGTTAGACACTCTATGTGATAGCGAAGTGCTTAGATTAGGTTTATGTTAGAAAACTGTATATGAATTTGATTTAGTTGTTGACGAGGCTTCAAATTCGACCGAAACAGACTGTCCAGATAAGTCACTAATAAAGCAACGCCTTCCAACCTATTTGTACTACTTGAGCTTCTTTATAGTTAAGAACTGTCAGCCTTATTGCAGTTCACACTTTTATTATTATAAATAATATATGATGATTATTGTTATTATACATATTATATAATCATATTTATGTATAATTGCGAGAAATTGGTGCCGTCTCCACCCAGTAAAATTCTTCTACTTGTATGTATATATATTTAATGTTTTTATACACGATCATAATACGCAAATTTGTTTTGTATAGAAATGGTCATGTTATTTGATGCATGATCTTACACGATCCGCTCTGTGTAGACGTTCGAACCGGTCATCTTGCTGATTAGTTCGGTGGCTTTGGCGAAGATCTCTTCGTTGCCCTCAAGCTCCATGGGTATGTCTTGTCCAGTCGCGTGCTTCAGCTCTTTCATGGTCAGGAAAGAGTAGACGAAGGGCTCGGACCAGACTTCCATGCCGTCGATGAAGCTCAAACATTTCGTCATTGCTGTCGAGACCGTCCGAGGACTGCACCAGAGAAACACACGGGCTCCCTTCTCGCCCTCGGCTGATAGGTTCCCGTTGATATTCGCATTTTCATGTCCATTTGCCATTTTGACTATATAGCTTAAAATGTGTTGAACGCCCTTTTCGTTTCCTGTTCTTCGATCGAGAGGTGGGAGTTCTATCTTCGATCTATTTTCGGTATTCTTGCTGAAAATTCAAATTGTTTCCAGTTTGTCACTGAGCACTTCGCCTGTACGTCCTGGGACCTGAACTTAGCAGTACGGGCTGAATAAGTGTGCAGCACTAATAGACCTATATACCGTTCGTGGTATGTTCGAGCACGTCAAGTACCTTTGCCCCTTGATAAAATGCATCAGAGCCCCCCCACGCAATGTTTGACCCGCCCCCTTAATACGGAGCAATGAAAAGACATGTTTAATCATCGGTTACGTAATTCTTAATACTGTCCTTGTGTCCAGGTCAAATGCTGTTCAAGTAGCCAGATAACTGTTGGTGAAAAATGACAACTTGCAAGGCACGTTCACGTCTTAAAGTGTGTGCAGCGCATGCGCATTGCGTTATACAATGCATCCGGAATGGTATCTCCTGGAAGCAAGGATTGCTATTTGGTGTCCTTAATGGTAAAAAGTTACAACTACCGGACGGACACGTAACAATAGCCACACTGATATAAAGATACATTGTACATTAAAAAGGAAATGCGTATAATACATCTCGCTGTTTTAGTAAACATATCGAACAATTCCTAACAATCTTCGTTGTCATTTCAACGTAAATTCAAACCACGCATATAATATATAGTCAAAATACACAATTTATACAGTTATACAGTTAACATTTATTTTGAAAACCCCATTGTTTGAAGGTGATCAGACAATTGTTTTTGTAGGTCTAATCTAAGACACTTCAGAATATGAATTCCAAAAAAAAAAAAAAAAAAAGGATAATATTACTGGTGATTTAGCAATCACCCGTGGGTACGGGACGGATGCTGGTGGCGTGATTGTGTGAAAAGCGACAGGAAATACAATTTATTTTGTTTCCACTTTATATGACAATAAGCGTTCTGCTAAACGCAGTGGCCTCTTGATATCATATCGCATTCATTAGTCATTTCACCAACTAAAGCGGACTGAGCTGATAGCGCCAACTATCGGTTGTTTATTTGTAGTTGTTCCTACCATACCAGTCCGATAGAACTGATCAGTGAAAGAAACGGAAGGAGATTATGACAGCAACGTTCTGCTTTAACACAAGGAAATCGCAATAGCATGTCGCCAACTATTGGCGATAAGTTTACTACCAGTGTTATAACTTGCCAATAACAGAAGCGCAACTCATTCATTATGGTAACGCAATGCAAAAGATAAATCTATAGTGTTACTCAAAGGGGCGGCGGAATTGTGGGAGGGGACGGGACGTTTGCCCCAAATAGTTTTCGAGGTGCAGAAAAAGCAAGAGATAGATGAAATACCATGTGCCCTTTTTGTTGGTCTAAGACACTGTCTTTTCAGAAGTACATTTTGTCCCTGGAAGTGATATTCCGTATTTCATTTTTCCCCTTTCTCTCGACGGGATTCGAAAGAAAAAAAGTCAATCAAATAGCAACGTACAGGCCCTACATACAGTGGACTCTCGTTATAACGAAGTCCTCGGGACCGGCAATTATCTTTCGTCATTTCGAAATTTCGTCATAACCGAATATTCAATAAAGAACAAATAGTGGATAATTTTGCGGCCTGAATTTTTACTGCGTTGTATAACCTGAATTTCGTTTTCGAACCGTGCTCGTTGTAATGGGAGTGCACTGTAGCAAACATCGCTCTGTTTACACGGAACATTTCGGCGTGTAGGAGCTATGGAAAGAGGTGACTAAGACTTAAATTCTAGAATATTGATTGTAAAAACTGTTTCAATTGCACTGGCCTTGATGCATTTTCCTACACTGTAGAATTCCAAAACTTTGCAGACCATGTTGAATAAAGATATTGTTGTTTTTGTATCTTTATACCAAAGGTTGTAAACCTGTCTGTAGACTACAAATTTCTTCCTTCTACGTTTCAGCTGCCTTGCCGATTATTGTATAAAGTCCAAACTTTTCTTTCACGATAATATAGATCGCGGGGAAAATCTAATCATGATATAGTACATAACATAATGTAAAAGTAATGAAGTAGGATGTCATCTTATGATCCTGCTGAACACTATACCTATAGAGTGATAATCAGTTCACGATTATTCCGTAGTAACTGTTATACCCAAAGTTCACCTTTGGGAAGAAGTGTAGGTGGGAGAATAAGGTTGATAGATGATGATGATGTGTGTTTTAATACAACAAATGATTGTATTGCGGGATATCTAAGTGTCTACTTTTTTTCTCTCAAAAAGTATTGCATTATTTCAGGTTTTTACCATTATATTGTAGACGGATCTAAACACTGTGACTCGTATTCTACAGTAAACCCAGGTTTAAACCCACTTTAGACCCAGACGTGGGTTTAAACTAGGTCCAAGTTTTTAGCAGAATACGGGCCTGTATGCTTGCGCTCAGAGCTAATTTGGTAATGGGATATATCTATCTGGTATTTTAGTATTAAGAAAGGTTGTTTATACTCTGTAGAGAAATCGATGCTTCGCATGAATTCGCAAAGATTCTGCTCTTCATGGAATTAGTTTTCGGGTTAAAGAGGTCATAAGGGGTCTTAATGTAAATGATGAATACCCGTTTTTGTTAGAGATACCGCATCAATTAGTGGAAGAAAATGTTGTTTGAACTTTTCGCACAAGATTCTGAATTTTAACTTCATGAGATTAACATATTACGTTATCATTGAGTTCCCGTTCTGATGAAAATACCATTAGCACTTTTGATAATTAATTAGTATAGAGGTTATCAAAATATTGAGCATAAAATTTTCTTTAGAAATGGTGTACGGGAAAAGATTGATTATAAAGAAATGCGTGAGTGAAATGAAAAGATTGATGACATGGTGGGCTATGAGGAATTTTACTTTATGGGTAAAATAGGCCCTACATTACATGTTTTAAATGGAATGGGAAAATAAAATCAAAAGGAATGTTATGAAATGCTTCAGATTTATGCTAGGCGAATTTGGATTTAGGATTTTCAATCATTTCTAGTTACTCTGTTAATGTTAAAGGGATGGTACAGTATTGGTGGAGATGAGAATTGGGCTTTTAACTGAGAATTGAGAATTGGGCTTCATGAGCAGTTATAATCACTCTGAAATGATAATCATATACAATATTTTATTATTTTCATTTCGTTTTATATAGTTTCCAACACATGATTACAACATTTGAATGCACATAATAACACAGCAATGTAATGAAAAACAAGCTATGAATAGTGATACAGCCTGAATTTGTAGACAAATACTGAAAAAAAAAAATGTTTGAAATGGAGGGGACTGTTAAAGAGCAGACCTTGTAATTTGCAGTCCCCCTGTTAAAAAGATATAAAAAACCCTCGGACAGAGAAGAAGTACGCTCATACAGACACAAGGGCCCGAATTCACGAAGGTGGTACAATCTTGTCCATGGTTTAAACCATGGACAAGGACCGTGGAGCGCCAAGTGTTGCACGGAATATTTCGTTACGAAATCAGTCATTTCGTCGACGAAATGTTGTCATTTCGTGACTAAATAATCATTTCGTCGACGAAATGACTGATTTCGTAACGAAATATTCCATGCGACACTTGGCGCTCCATGGTCCTTGTCCATGGTTTAAACCATGGACAAGATTATACCACTTTCGTGAATTCGGGCCAAGAAGATTGAAAGAAAGAGGAACCGCACATTTGTAAGTAGCGGTGTATAATGCATGAATGACAGGAAGACACGATATTTTTATACCCATATAGAAAAAGTACAATTAAAAATCAGGTTATAGGAATTGTATGAGTTAATGACAGATATAAACTATGAAACATAATATATTCATTCGAATTCTCAAAAAGTATGTACGTTTTGTGATTGAAATGTAAAGTCCTATGATATTTTTTTTTCTCTTGTGAAAAAAAACAACAAAAACAGCAGTCCTTCGGAGCCGTGATTTATGCAGTGTATTGCTTATTAGAATATTAATTGGGATAGCATTCATATTGATGTCAAACTCTAAAATTCATGAGGTGGGGGACAATTTATTAATTAGCAGAACTATAAGGATAAGCCCCCAACGCATCAATATTTCAAACACAGATTGCGGGAAAATGAATGAAAATCAAATCAAGTGATTTCAATCCGTTGCGATTTATGCTGTGCGGCAGCTGATACTAATCTTACCTATTTAGAACTCCATATAAGATTCCTGTGTATCTATAGTTACGTTCAGACGGCAGGCCCTAACCTCGAGGTTTAGCTATTGCCCCCTAACTACGACGTGTGTCCACACGACGAATCTTAACCTCGAGGTTACGAAACCTCGAGGTAAAGCTTCTGCCCCCCGTAACTACGAGTGGATCCCACTCGATGTTAAAACCACAAAACCGGAAGTTTCAGCCCACACTGCTATAACAAGACGTCTATTTATTCTTTAGTCCAATCCTGTCGGACTCGCTTACAGGTACTCTTGTTCTCTGTCGTATATGGTATGCAGAGATAGCACTGCACTGATGACCTTATGCCTTTATGAAGATATTTGTCGAAAACATTTTTTTTTTTTTTTTTTTTAGCGTCGGAGAAGAAAATAGAATACAGTAGCGAGTTTGACGTGTTCAGTTTCAGAGATCAAGCGCATGGGAAGAAAAGATGATGTTGTTGTGTCGTGCGTCATAGGTTTTTCACGTGTAGTGTATTTGTGGTGTACGTTTGGGAGGTTGACCCGGAAGCAGAGGGAAATTGTGGGGGCTGGAGTTTACGGCGAGGTCACTCTTAACTTCGAGTTCGTTGTTTTTTGTGTCCACACGGTGCTTAACTACGAGTGGGGACCCCCCGCGGCTCGTGGTTAGAGCGCTAACCATAAGATTTCTCGTGGCTCGAAACATCGAGCAAACCTCGAGGTTTGCTAACTACGAGTGCGTCTTCACGGTCCCTAACTACAAGCTCTAACCTCGAAGTTTCCTATCTTCGAGGTTAAGGGCTCCCGTCTGAACGTAACTTATCTAATTTGCTATAATACACGTTTTGGAAAACAAACAAACTGAAAAGCTCTCACATCTTCTTCAATGAAAAAAAAACACACACACAAAAAGCGAACGTCTTACAAAGCCACGCGAGAAATTTAGGAAAAAGGTAGGCCTATACTGATATATACGAGTGATTTTAAAATTACCTGCAGGCCATTTTTATTCTAAAGAAAACAATGTCACTACAGGTCACAGCGACAACACTAAACACATTTGACTTGCTAATGTGCCAGATCCATGTAGACTGTACTTTGGACTATGTATCTTGATGAACTATCAATAGTATAAAGAATCATTTACATATATCGCTGTTATAATCAGTGTCATAGAACTTCCTTTAACCGTACAGACTTTGAGGTAAACTAATTTCTTTTTAATCTTTCTCTGTTTTTCAAAAGCAGATAAAATCTATTGATTGATTGCAACCTGTCATGATAACCATCACATGACATTCCGCCGTGACGTCACATGATTCGTGTATCGGATTTCTTTTCACATGTTTCTGTGGTGATTTTGTAGACGGCAATGATTCCTTGTTTAGATGCAGCTCGATATTTAATATTCATAGTGGCGTGATCCGATGTTCGTACATCTCATGATAATACTTCATGGTCTCCTCGATACCGTCAATGACGTCGGAAGTCATCTTCTCTCGAGGTAGAGGGTCGCTGTTAGGCATGAAGGAAGAGCTGTGCACAGCCCGTCCGTAGAAATTGGCCATCTTGAAGATCATGTCGTCGGCACACTGTTTCCACGTCTTACAGATATCCATTGAGGCGTCCCACTGTAGCAGGGACTCACTGAACGGAAGACCGACGAGCTCGCAGTACTTCCGGAGCATCACTCGTGGGTTATTCAGGAGATCGTCGGTGTCGATTACGATGGGATTCGGATCGATTTCGTCGCGGACGTAGTTCCACATATCGTAGACATCTCTGACGTAGTAGCCAGGACTCATGTGGAAGCAGTCGCGTTTGAGATTGAACGTCTTCGTTGCGCTTTCCGATAAAATACCGCGCTTGCGAAAATGCTTTAAATAGGTGTTTCGGAACGAGTAGACGGTGCGCTCAGGCGATCTGATGAGGAAAGTGTGGCGGTAACCCCATGGCAGGTAGCTTCGGGTTTTCTTGTCCACACCAAAGCCCATGTCCTTGACGAATACATGCTTTCCTCGCCTTGTCTCCAGCTGTTTTTTCACATTCGCGTATCTGAAAAACAACATCATGGAAAAGGAATGATAGAAGTCAGTGTAAATTCAAGGATAACGTAAAAAAAAAAAAAGCTTTGGAAAGCTTCTCTCATTCATAAGTTATTTCGTTTACGCGTAACAGCTTTTATCTCTGTGGACTGGAGTGTGGTTGACATAAGCCCTATATACAACATCAAATCCTGTCTCTTGCTTTTCTCTGACAATGCACACTCTTTTACGGTGAATTATACAGTACTTTGTAAATATTTATGTTCTTAAGTCACTATATTAGGGTAAACTTCACCATCGACTACAGCAGAAATGTAATGTTTTGACACCAAATTGATAATGAAGTTATATGTGGCGGGTATACACATTTTTTTTTTTGTCAACATGCACACCCTCACACGTAATACAGTCATATAAGTGTTGACGCGTCTACGACAACAACCCCCTTATAACCCCCTAGTAACCCTGATCCTAACCCTAACCCAGACCCTTCCCCTGACCCTAACCCTAATCCTAATCCTGAACATAATTCTAACCCTAACCCAAACTCTAACGCTAAAGCTAATCATTACCCTAATCTTTACTCTAACCTGAAGATTAACAAGTATCTAACGGGGGGGGGGGGGGGGGGGGGGGGGAGGGTAATTGCCCTCGGGGGTAATTGCCCTGATACGGTGTTCAGAGACTCCAACCCCAAGCACCTTCTGATCTGGAGATTCTCCCGCCCGAAGCTCCTAGCAAACGGGAGACTCCAAGTTGATGTGTGCGAAGCGCGAAGTTCCTAGGATTCTAGATGTTCTCTGGTGCTATCTAAGGCTTATTTTTTCAACATATACGATAGAAATAAGTAAGAAATCCTTTCCACCGGGAGACACAGAGCCAGGGCGGGAGAAATCAAATCTCAAACGGGAGAACGGGAGATTGTGCAAAAATGGGCTTTCGGCGGGAGATCTCCCGTCGAAAACGGGAGAGTTGGAGTCTCTGGGTGTTGACACACGTACATAGGGTTGTCATCTACATAAGTATCACTTGTTCTTACGCAATTCGGTCGGTCTGGATGTTGGTGCCCGTCATCTTACGCATTAGTTCAGTCGCCTTCGCGAAGATCTCCTCGTTTCCGTCTAGCTCCATAGGGATGTCTTGTCCCGTTGCGTGCTTCACTTCGAACGTAGTCAGCTTGCAGTAGACGTAGGGCTCGAACCAGACTTCCATACCGTCGATGAAGCTCAAACATTTCGTCAACGCCGTGGAGACGGTGCGAGGAATACACCAGAGGAATACGCGCGCTCCTTCCCCGTCTCCCGCGGCCACCGAGGCCATCGAGTTGGTCGTCCCGTCTGGATGGTCATCCGCCATTTTGCAATCTATAGGCTGCCTCACGTCCTTGCTACTTTCCGTCTTCAAGGCCACGATTTGAATTGACGAAAACACAACTTGTATATCCTTTATAATACTTTGACAAATATCTAGTCTCAACAAGATTCTTTTAAGAAAATCAAAGAGAGGTCTGAATAAGCAGTCACAGATTTTGCTCGCGGCTGTGTGTCGGGTCCTAGTATAAAGTTCTGAAGTAGTGATTTGGCAAATCAAACACTTTTAGCAGTGAACCTTTGCCCGTTGAAGTAGTCAAGTACAAATTGAAGATCTGAATATAAGAACGACCCAAGTCCAATTTTTGGCCAAATTTAGTTTGACATGGGAAATTGTAGCTTATGCATGGACTCATCTTGTGTATAAATGATAAATCCTTATTACCCTCGGAAGTGCCTGAAATGAATGAGTTAAATCTTATATGAATGTAAGAAGGAAGGACTTGGGTCATTCTTACATTCATATTATAGCGCCCTCTCTCGTCCTTCTTTCATCTCTATAGCAGAATATCATGTACAATATATATGATTCAAAGAACGACCCAAGTCCATCACACAAAATGGCCTCTCCACAATTAATGTAAATGTTAATTGTCATAATAATATATGTTTTAATTTGTATATACAATGTTGCCTTCCCATCACAGTTAAATAGAATATTATTGGACAAATAAAAAAGACGAAGTTTTTTTAAGTTTACTCGAAATGGTCTTCCATGGACTTGGGTCGTTCTTATATTCAGATACTCAATTGTATGATCAACTTCGCTGAGATTTATGACCACGAGCACTAAGGAAAGAACAGTTCACACAAATCTGTCAAAATATTCTATGCATGCAAAACCTTTGCGTGCACGTACTCACACCAATGATATATATAAAACGTAAAGTGATTATCTATTTCTAACGTCAATGAACGATATACTCTAAATGAAATCCCTTCTGTCTAGAACAAATCTTGAGAAATAAGGGTCTTTCAGATCAGTCACCAACTTTGAGAAAGAAACCTAACTCCTCACGTACAAAATGATCGTGATAATTCAGCAATGAAATTGCTGAATTGCTCACGACTGTACATAAAATTCATGATGCATACATATAAATATAACAAAACTGTGTAATACTTGTACTACAAATATATAACTCTTTGTACATATAGAGTGAAATGCATATAAATATAAGAATTTCGATATATTGCTCGATGCGGGTATGTGTATAACTTGTACATATGCAGGTATGTGTTTGTGCATTTAGTGTCTGTGTGTGTATTCAAGTGCATGGTTTTGCGTGTTTGCAGCAATGACATTGCTGAATTGCTCCCATTTGTACATGAAAGACATGCACACATAAAATGTAACAAAATAACCTAGGTACTACAAATAATAATCGCAACTCGTATCAATGTAAACTTGAGATTCCGAAATGTAATAGTGTATTCAAGTGCATGGTTTTGCGTGTTTGCAGCAATGACATTGCTGAATTGCTCCCATTTGTACATGAAAGACATGCACACATAAAATGTAACAAAATAACCTAGGTACTACAAATAATAATCGCAACTCGTATCAATGTAAACTTGAGATTCCGAAATGTAATACGGAATTTTACAGGCGATCATTACTATTTTGTACGCTTAGCAGTATCTTACTGGAATGATTTGCCATTAGAGACACGCTGTTCCCCTAACTTAGGATTCTGTTTAAAAGTAGATTATGATATGTGTGTGTGTGTGTGTTTTTTTTTTTATATCAAGAAATATGTTTTACTCAATGACTAATACCCACACAGTTATATAAGTTTCGAGATTAAGGGCAAAAATGAGGCTGATAAAAGTATTTCAAGAAACTCTTGTGACATGATATCATTTTTTATCAAATCAATATTAAAATCACCCATTACAAAAACATTTTTATTAATTATAGAATTATACAATTATCTTTCGTCATTTCGAAATTTCGTCATAACCGAATATTCAATAAAGAACAAATAGTGGATAATTTTGCGGCCTGAATTTTTACTGCGTTGTATAACCTGAATTTCGTTTTCGAACAGTGCTCGTTGTAATGGGAGTGCACTGTAGCAAACATCGCTCTGTTTACACGGAACATTTCGGCGTGTAGGAGCTATGGAAAGAGGTCACTAAGACTTAAATTCTAGAATATTGATTGTAAAAACTGTTTCAATTGCACTGGCCTTGATGCATTTTCCTGCACTGTAGAATTCCAAAACTTTGCAGACCATGTTGAATAAAGATATTGTTGTTTTTGTATCTTTATACCAAAGGTTGTAAACCTGTCTGTAGACTACAAATTTCTTTCTTCTACGTTTCAGCTGCCTTGCCGATTATTGTATAAAGTCCAAACTTTTCTTTCACGATAATATAGATCGCGGGGAAAATCTAATCATGATATACATAACATAATGTAAAAGTAATGAAGTAGGATGTCATCTTATGATCCTGCTGAACACTATACCTACACAGTGATAATCAGTTTACGATTATTCCGTAGTAACTGTTATACCCAAAGTTCACCTTTGGGTAGAAGTGTAGGTGGGAGAATAAGGTTGATAGATGATGATGATGTGTGTTTTAATACAACAAATGATTGTATTGCGGGATATCTAAGTGTCTACTTTTTTTCTCTCAAAAAGTATTGCATTATTTTAGGTTTTTACCATTATATTGTAGACGGATCTAAACACTGTGACTCGTATTCTACAGTAAACCCAGGTTTAAACACACTTTAGACCCAGACGTGGGTTTAAACTAGGTCCAAGTTTTTAGCAGAATACGGGCCTGTATGCTTGCGCTCAGAGCTAATTTGGTAATGGGATATATCTATCTGGTATTTTAGTATTAAGAAAGGTTGTTTATACTCTGTAGAGAAATCGATGCTTCATGAATTCGCAAAGATTCTGCTCTTCATGGAATTAGTTTTCGGGTTAAAGAGGTCATAAGGGGTCTTAATGTAAATGATGAATACCCGTTTTTGTTAGAGATACCGCATCAATTAGTGGAAGAAAATGTTGTTTGAACTTTTCGCACAAGATTCTGAATTTTAACTTCATGAGATTAACATATTACGTTATCATCGAGTTCCCGTTCTGATGAAAATACCATTAGCACTTTTGACAATTAATTAGTATAGAGGTTATCAAAATATTGAGCATAAAATTTTCTTTAGAAATGGTGTACGGGAAAAGATTGATTATAAAGAAATGCGTGAGTGAAATGAAAAGATTGATGACATGGTGGGCTATGAGGAATTTTACTTTATGGGTAAAATATTCCCTACATTACATGTTTTAAATGGAATGGGAAAATAAAATCAAAAGGAATGTTATGAAATGCTTCAGATTTATGCTAGGCGAATTTGGATTTAGGATTTTCAATCATTTCTAGTTACTCTGTTAATGTTAAAGGGATGGTACAGTATTGGTGGAGATGAGAATTGGGCTTTTAACTGAGAATTGAGAATCGGGCTTCATGAGCAGTTATAATCACTCTGAAATGATAATCATATACAATATTTTATTATTTTCATTTCGTTTTATATAGTTTCCAACACATGATTACAACATTTGAATGCACATAATAACACAGCAATGTAATGAAAAACAAGCTATGAATAGTGATACAGCCTGAATTTGTAGACAAATACTGAAAAAAAAAATGTTTGAAATGGAAGGGACTGTTAAAGAGCAGACCTTGTAATTTGCAGTCCCCCTGTTAAAAAAGATTGAAAAAACCCTCGGACAGAGAAGAAGTACGCTCATACAGACACAAGGGCCCGAATTCACGAAGGTGGTACAATCTTGTCCATGGTTTAAACCATGGACAAGGACCGTGGAGCGCCAAGTGTTGCACGGAATATTTCGTTACGAAATCAGTCATTTCGTCGACGAAATGACCATTTCGACGAAATGTTGTCATTTCGTGACTAAATAATCATTTCGTCGACGAAATGACTGATTTCGTAACGAAATATTCCATGCGACACTTGGCGCTCCACGGTCCTTGTCCATGGTTTAAACCATGGACAAGATTGTACCACCTTCGTGAATTCGGGCCAAGAAGATTGAAAGAAAGAGGAACCGTACATTTGTAAGTAGCGGTGTATAATGCATGAATGACAGGAAGACACGATATTTTTATACCCATATAGAAAAAGTACAATTAAAAATCAGGTTATAGGAATTGTATGAGTTAATGACAGATATAAACTATGAAACATAATATATTCATTCGAATTCTCAAAAAGTATGTACGTTTTGTGATTGAAATGTAAAGTCCTATGATATTTTTTTTTTCTCGTGAAAAAAAAAACAACAAAAACAGCAGTCCTTCGGAGCCGTGATTTATGCAGTGTATTGCTTATTAGAATATTAATTGGGAAAGCATTCATATTGATGTCAAACTGTAAAATTCATGAGGTGGGGGACAATTCATTAATTAGCAGAACTATAAGGATAAGCCCCCAACGCATCAATATTTCAAACACAGATTGCGGGAAAATGAATGAAAATCAAATCAAGTGATTTCAATCCGTTGCGATTTATGCTGTGCGGCAGCTGATACTAATCTTACCTATTTAGAACTCCATATAAGATTCCTGTGTATATAGTTACGTTCAGACGGCAGGCCCTAACCTCGAGGTTTAGCTATTGCCCCCTAACTACGACGTGTGTCCACACGACGAATCTTAACCTCGAGGTTACGAAACCTCGAGGTAAAGCTTCTGCCCCCCGTAACTACGAGTGGATCCCACTCGATGTTAAAACCACAAAACCGGAAGTTTCAGCCCACACTGCTATAACAAGACGTCTATTTATTCTTTAGTCCAATCCTGTCGGACTCGCTTACAGGTACTCTTGTTCTCTGTCGTATATGGTATGCAGAGATAGCACTGCACTGATGACTTTATGCCTTTATGAAGATATTTGTCGAAAACATTTTTTTTTTTTTTTTTTTTTAGCGTCGGAGAAGAATATAGAATACAGTAACGAGTTTGACGTGTTCAGTTTCAGAGATCAAGCGCATGGGAAGAAAAGATGATGTTGTTGTGTCGTGCGTCATAGGTTTTTCACGTGTAGTGTATTTGTGGTGTACGTTTGGGAGGTTGACCCGGAAGCAGAGGGAAATTGTGGGGGCTGGAGTTTACGGCGAGGTCACTCTTAACTTCGAGTTCGTTGTTTTTTGTGTCCACACGGTGCTTAACTACGAGTGGGGACCCCCCGCGGCTCGTGGTTAGAGCGCTAACCATAAGATTTCTCGTGGCTCGAAACATCGAGCAAACCTCGAGGTTTGCTAACTACGAGTGCGTCTTCACGGTCCCTAACTACAAGCTCTAACCTCGAAGTTTCCTATCTTCGAGGTTAAGGGCTCCCGTCTGAACGTCTTATCTAATTTGCTACAATACACGTTTTGGAAAACAAACAAACTGAAAAGCTCTCACATCTTCTTCAATGAAAAAAAAAAAACAAAACACACACACAAAAAGCGAACGTCTTACAAAGCCACGCGAGAAATTTAGGAAAAAGGTAGGCCTATACTGATATATACGAGTGATTTTAAAATTACCTGCAGGCCATTTTTATTCTAAAGAAAACAATGTCACTACAGGTCACAGCGACAACACTAAACACATTTGACTTGCTAATGTGCCAGATCCATGTAGACTGTACTTTGGACTATGTATCTTGATGAACTATCAATAGTATAAAGAATCATTTGAATATATCGCTGTTATAATCAGTGTCATAGAACTTCCTTTAACCGTACAGACTTTGAGGTAAACTAATTTCTTTTTAATCTTTCTCTGTTTTTCAAAAGCAGATAAAATCTATTGATTGATTGCAACCTGTCATGATAACCATCACATGACATTCCACCGTGACGTCACATGATTCGTGTATCGGATTTCTTTTCACATGTTTCTGTGGTGATTTTGTAGACGGCAATGATTCCTTGTTTAGATGCAGCTCGATATTTGATATTCATTGTGGCGTGATCCGATGTTCGTACATCTCATGATAATACTTCATGGTCTCCTCGATACCGTCAATGACGTCGGAAGTCATCTTCTCTCGAGGTAAAGGGTCGCTGGGAGGCATGAAGGAAGAGCTGTGCACAGCCCGTCCGTAGAAATTGGCCATCTTGAAGATCATGTCGTCGGCACACTGTTTCCACGTCTTACAAATATCCATTGAGGCGTCCCACTGTAGCAGGGACTCACTGAACGGAAGACCGACGAGCTCGCAGTACTTCCGGAGCATCACTCGTGGGTTATTCAGGAGATCGTCGGTGTCGATTACGATGGGATTCGGATCGATTTCGTCGCGGACGTAGTTCCACATATCGTAGACATCTCTGACGTAGTAGCCAGGACTCATGTGGAAGCAGTCGCGTTTGAGATTGAACGTCTTCGTTGCGCTTTCCGATAAAATACCGCGCTTGCGAAAATGCTTTAAATAGGTGTTTCGGAACGAGTAGACGGTGCGCTCAGGCGATCTGATGAGGAAAGTGTGGCGGTAACCCCATGGCAGGTAGCTTCGGGTTTTCTTGTCCACACCAAAGCCAATGTCCTTGACGAATACATGCTTTCCTCGCCTTGTCTCCAGCTGTTTTTTGACATTCGCGTATCTGAAAAACAACATCATGGAAAAGGAATGATAGAAGTCAGTGTAAATTCAAGGATAACGTAAAAAAAAAGCTTTGGAAAGCTTCTCTCATTCATAAGTTATTTCGTTTACGCGTAACAGCTTTTATCTCTGTGGACTGGAGTGTGGTTGACATAAGCCCTATATACAACATCAAATCCTGTCTCTTGCTTTTCTCTGACAATGCACACTCTTTTACGGTGAATTATACAGTACTTTGTAAATATTTATGTTCTTAAGTCACTATATTAGGGTAAACTTCACCATCGACTACAGCAGAAATGTAATGTTTTGACACCAAATTGATAATGAAGTTATATGTGGCGGGTATACACATTTTTTTTTTCAACATGCACACCCTCACACGTAATACAGTCATATAAGTGTTGACGCGTCTACGACAATAACCCCCTTATAACCCCCTAGTAACCCTGATCCTAACCCTAACCCAGACCCTTCCCCTGACCCTAACCCTAATCCTAATCCTGAACATAATTCTAACCCTAACCCAAACTCTAACGCTAAAGCTAATCATTACCCTAATCTTTACTCTAACCTGAAGATTAACAAGTATCTAACGGGGGGGGGGGGGGGGGGGGGGAGGGGTAATTGCCCTCGGGGGTAATTGCCCTGATACGGTGTTCAGAGACTCCAACCCCAAGCACCTTCTGATCTGGAGATTCTCCCGCCCGAAGCTCCTAGCAAACGGGAGACTCCAAGTTGATGTGTGCGAAGCGCGAAGTTCCTAGGATTCTAGATGTTCTCTGGTGCTATCTAAGGCTTATTTTTTCAACATATACGATAGAAATAAGTAAGAAATCCTTTCCACCGGGAGACACAGAGCCAGGGCGGGAGAAATCAAATCTCAAACGGGAGAACGGGAGATTGTGCAAAAATGGGCTTTCGGCGGGAGATCTCCCGTCGAAAACGGGAGAGTTGGAGTCTCTGGGTGTTGACACACGTACATAGGGTTGTCATCTACATAAGTATCACTTGTTCTTACGCAATTCGGTCGGTCTGGATGTTGGTGCCCGTCATCTTACGCATTAGTTCAGTCGCCTTCGCGAAGATCTCCTCGTTTCCGTCTAGCTCCATAGGGATGTCTTGTCCCGTTGCGTGCTTCACTTCGAACGTAGTCAGCTTGCAGTAGACGTAGGGCTCGAACCAGACTTCCATACCGTCGATGAAGCTCAAACATTTCGTCAACGCCGTGGAGACGGTGCGAGGAATACACCAGAGGAATACGCGCGCTCCTTCCCTTTCTCCCGCGGCCGCCGAGGCCATCGAGTTGGTCGTCCCGTCTGGATGGTCATTCGCCATTTTGCAATCTATACAGCTATAGGCTGCCTGACGTCCTTGCTGCTTTCCCTCTTCAAAGCCACGATTTGAATTGACGAAAACACAACTTGTATATCCTTTATAATACTTTGACAAATATCTAGTCTCAACAAGATTCTTTTAATGGAAAATCAAAGAGAGGTCTGAATAAGCAGTCACAGATTTTGCTCGCGGCTGTGTGTCGGGTCCTAGTATAAAGTTCTGAAGTAGTGATTTGGCAAATCAAACACGTTTAGCCGTGAACCTTTGCCCGTTGAAGTATTCAAGTACAATAACTATTGTGTGATTAATTTCGCTGAGATTTATGACCACAAGCACTAAGGAAAGAACAGTTCACACAAATGTTTCAAAATATTCTATGCATGTAAAACCTTTGCGTGCACGTACTCACACCAATGATAAAAAACGTAAAGTGATTATCTATTTCTAACGTCAATGAACGATATACTCTAAATGAAATCCCTTCTGTCTATAGAACAAATCTTGAGAAATAAGGATCTTTCAGATCAGTCACCAACTTTGAGAAAGAAACCTAACTCCTCACGTACAAAATGATCGTGATAATTCAGCAATGAAATTGCTGAATTGCTCACGACTGTACATAAAATTCATGATGCATACATTCGATATATTGCTCAATGCGGGTATGTGTATAACGTGTACATATGCAGGTATGTGTTTGTGCATTTAGTGTCTGTGTGTGTATTCAAGTGCATGGTTTTGCGTGTTTGCAGCAATGACATTGCTGAATTGCTCCCATTTGTATACATGAAAGACATGCATACATAAAATGTAACAAAATAACCTACTACAAATAATCGCAACTCGCATCAATGTAAACTTGAGATTCCGAAATGTAATACGGAATTTTACAGGCGATCATTACTCTTTTGTATGCTCAGCAGTATCTTACTGGAATGATTTGCCATTAGAGACACGCTGTTCCCCTAACTTAGGATTGTTTAAAAGTAGATTATGATATGTGTGTGTTTTTTTATATCAAGAAATGATTATGTTTTACTCAATAACTAATACCCACACAGTTATATAAGTTATGTAACTTGCGTAGTAGATGTAATTGTTCATCGTTTTTCCCCAAATAATCTCGTTTTTTTTTTAATTTAGAAACTGTTGTAGTATTTACATGTCTTTGAAATTGTTGTATCAGCGTTATGTTTGATTTTTGATCGTATTTAAATGTATGTATTTTATCTTTTCCTTTTTTTTGTGCTAGTAACTGTAATTCTGCAATGTTTTATGTGTTGTGCTTTAAAGGGTCCGATGGAAACCAGCCCATGCTGACTTGAGCCACCCTTTTTAAAGACGTGAAATGAATAGATTATTCAATAAATAAATAAATATATAAATAATCACAAAAAAATTTCCATGCATGTATAAATTGAAATTGTTTCAGACATAATTTCAACTCTAAAGGCATAATTTACCATTTGCAGATGAAACAAAAACCCAGCTTTAGTGCTTCAAAATAGTTCTAAAATGTGAGTTAGGGATAGAAAAAAAAACAATGTAAAAATTTGAATCAGTATAATCAATGTTAAGTATTGTTAAATATACAAAATGTGAACAATAGTTATAATAAAAATGTTTCCAGAATACACCGTATGCAGTTATGGTTTATAGAGAAAAATAATGATAATTACTTGCTATTGGGTATGTGATTACTAATGGAGATTGCAGCATACCTGTGCACAAAAATTGTTTATTTCTATAAGGGGGTGAAGTTTTGTGTGCGGCCTTTGACAGAAGTTGGTACTTTCTTTTGCTGTCCAGTTTAGTTGGGAGACACAGAGTTTCCAGAGCATGACAGTAGTTACCGTACAGCGGCCCAAGCATGAGACGACACGTCTTTCGGTGGATTCGCTCAATTTGAGCTTTCTGACTTTCGGTTCATACTTACTCGAGTGCCTAACTGCTGTAGAATACTCAACTATTCACAGGCCGTACGAGCGATAGACCGACAACAGATGTCGCAGGGGAAGATTGAGTCCCTTAAGAACTCGAAACATGTGCAGCCTCATGTTGCCCACTTGACAATGTCATTAACATAACAATTACACTTGAGGCCGTTGTGGTTCAATACTCCCAGTAGTTTTACAACTGATGCTTCATTTACCTCTTGGTTTCCAATAGTTATTTTCTTTGCGTAGACGAAACTGACATTCATTGCAACACATTTCTTGGGGATTAGTTTTATGTTGCTATTTGTTGACCAAATATCTAGTTCATGTACAGTGTTCTGAAGAGCTGACGTCTCGTTCACTTTCCTGCATTCCACATTAGGGAGTTTTCGCTACACGACGGGAAGACCGAGAATACGCGGAAGCAATCAGCTGTGACAGTCCCCGTACTCGGACTCCCGTCCCCATAACTAAGCAGTTTCGCTTTTCTGCACAGGACGGAGGCGTGGGGATCGCTTCATGGCTGGCTGGCTGACTGGCTCACTCCTGCCCAGCATCGGGACCAAACGCTATTTTGGCTGAATACCGTACTTGATTTCCTCAGGACGGGACGTTTCTCGGATTTGATCATGCGCAGATGCAAATTTTGCACACGACACGCTCAAATCCCGGCCGCGTCGTGCTTGCGAAAACTCCCTAACAAATCGTTGACGTACTTCCAACTAGGGTGGGCGCTATCACGACACGCGTCGTTGATCATACACAAAAATATTACCGGACCGAGCAAGGTTCCTTGAGGCGCGCCCGCGAAAACTTCCAGCCAATCAGAGTACGTGGACATGTATCTAACACACTGCTCGCGGTAAGAGAGGAAGCTACAGAATCCACGCAACTATTACGGGCGGGGCATTCATCCCGAGCATCTTGGTTATCGCGATGTTGTGGTTAATGCGATCAAACGCTTTGCTGAAATCCACGGCTACCCGCGTTGACACGGTTTTGGGTTTGTCGGCATCGCGAAAGATGGTGTTCAGGACGTCAATGAGATAGTGCGCCATTGCATGTCCTTTCCTATTCCCAAATTGAGACGGGTCAATAGAGGTGCTAATGCTGCTCATGAGCCAGCTGGTTATGAACTTTTCGGCTATTTTTTCGAAGTTATCCGTTACCGAGACTGGTCTCAGATCTTCAGTGGATGGCTTGGGGTTTTTTTCAGGATTGGTACAATGATCGCGCGTTTCCATTGTTTAGGTACTGTAGTGTCATTGAAAGATGCGTTGGTGAGGTTGGTAAGCGGGTTGCTCAATTCATAAGCGAACTCGGTTATGATTTTGGCAGAAATGCCGTCTGGGCCAGAGGCTTTCCCTCGGGTTGATAGAACGAAGCTCCCTGTGTACTTCCCATGGCTGAACGAGTGGGATAGGCTAGGCAGTAGGTAGGAACAGGGGAAAGGAGTTGAGGTCCAATTTGTCGATGTCCTTGGCGAGATTGATAACAGACTCGTTGATCTGTTCAGCTTTTCCTACAAAGTCACCCTGACGTAATCTCTCAATCACTGCAGATGTCTGATTAGTTGTTATTCCAGTCATAGATTTTCTACTTCTATGCCACGGGAGGGGTTTGTCTCCTTATTTTTTTAATTTTTATTTATTTTTTTTTTTGTACGCGGTCCACATAAAATGAAGACTTTGCAGAGGCTATGCATCGGGTTAACTTGTTCCTCAACTGCCTCCAGCGTGCTGTTTTACCAGCGACAAATGCCCTCTGACGTTGCTTGATTAGAGATTTGATTTTAGGCGTGATCCAAGGTTTGTCATTGTCATGCGTTCTTGTGGTACGTGTGGGGAAGTATGTGTCAATCAGCGGCAGGAGGCCAGGGTTGAATAGAATGTCTCACATTTAGCGTCAACATCAGTAGCATCTTAAACATGAGACCAATCACAGTCACTCAGCTTCTGACCGAATTCACGCATGATCTCACTGAAGTCCCCAAGTAGGATAAAGCCAGCATTTGGGTGCTCAGACGAAATGAGGTCCATCGATTCAAGGAGATGATCGATCAGGTTGTCGGCTGTGGCCGCGTTGGGTGGGTGATAAATGGCCGCCACTACAACGATTGAAACGGATCTTGGAAGTCGTTCTGGGAAGACTTTCAGCCATACGACTTCTCGTTCATCAGGAACGATGATGTCTGAAACCGGTTGTGAGTTCAGTGATTGCTTTGCTTACCACGCTACTCCCCCTCCCCGGCGGTGCGATCTCGATTAAATTCACGAACACATCGCAATACTGCAACATGATGTAATCGTCTGGTAGGTCGGAACGAAAACAGGTTTCTGTGACTGCTGTGATGTCGATGTCATAAGTTCAAACATAGGTGAAGAACTAATCAAATTTGTTATTGAGCGACAGCGAGTTCGCCAAAAGAAATGTAGGAAACTCGGGTAATGCTCTTACCAATGGAGTTTACGCAAGCGGTACACATATCAAGGTTCTATTTCTTTGTGGCAGTTCGCTTCCTATTCGCAAGAGGTGACGAGTCGGCCGATGTCATCCGATGTCCGATTACCGTTGGTATCTATTCCTTCGAAGTCGTCTGCCCCCTCTTTTACCTCTGTTGTTGCGTTTTTGCCTCCGAGATTGACGGTCAATTCCAAGCTGTCGAATGGTGCCCAACGTTACGTATGGTAAAGGCGAAGGGGCGTGATTACATAACCTTGACAAAGAGTCCACTGGGTATGACAGGCGGCGTCTTTGTTGTGACCTTTGCACCGGAAGTTCAAGTTTGGCATCATTTTGTGAAACGAGCTACCTCGTCTGGTGGTGGGGCGCCAGAGTAGGCTGCCGGAACTAGCAGTCTGGCTATCGTTGATGGCCCGTAATAGATATAAGGAGACAACAGTGCGAGTCCAGTTACAAATCAGCATGTTTGCTTTGCAGTTCCCTGTAGGCACCGGTCAGGTAATAAGAGCAGTCATTCCATTTCATAACATTTTGTATCAAAAAATCATACAGTCTGTCATAAACAAACCTTCTTATTACTTTGGAAAGACTAGGAAGAATGATAATAGGACGGTAATGGGCACTGATGAGAGACAAGAGAGGAGTCATTTTTTTTGTATATTGGAATAACTTTTGCAATTTTACATGTGTTCGGAAATATCCCAGTTGAGAGCGACAAGTTACAAATATGTACTAAAGGTGTCATTATACTAACAACAATTTGTTTGAAAAGAAATAACGTGCTCATTTCATCATGACCACTTGTATAACTTGATTTTAATGAATGTACAATGTCAAGGATCTCACTATGATCTGTTGGTTTAAAAAGTAATGAATGATCATTTTAACTGTATAGATCCATATTGTGAAAGAAAAAAAAAATAGCAGCCGACGACGGCATACTTTTTTTATGTGTCAGTGTCATTTTTTTGTAGCTAATAGATGTTTAGGGCCGACAAGCTGGAAGGTCGGAAATAATACTCGCATAAACAGTAGTGGAAACACTGTGGTAAACAGAAGGGAGAGAGACTAAGATACTAAAAACGCGGGGACTTTAAGTTCCAATCCCGCGTGGTACCTTTACGGATGTGGAGACGCAGTAGCATCGCTAAGAGCTTATGTCTCAAGCATGTGGAACAGAGCTAAGAGATGCGCCTATACCAAAAAATCAGTAACAGCCAGAGATGTCGTCAATTGTTGGAAATGTTTGCAAGAAGCAGCCAACATACGAAACACTCGAGTTAAGGTCATACCAGGTCACTGATACTACTTTTTGGTTAGATTTATGCTTATTATGTTCGTGATGTTACTTTGCAAACCGCCTTATCTGGGCGCGCACTGTAAAGGAATTTTATTCTTATGCAGCAAGTCGCTGCATATTAAAGAACGGGACGTACTTCGATGTTTGCCTAGAGCAAATTTGAAGATGATTTGATACATACTATCGTTTTATTGTGTGTGTGTGTGTGTGTGTGTGTGTTTAATCTGGCAAAGATCTCTGTCATGAAGTCTGACACTCTGTTGATAATCTGAAGTCTGTGATGACGATGCGTTAATAGATATGATCAACGACATCGCTAGTTATCGATCTCAATAAGATCAATTCCGAATAATTGACGACTGAAGGAAGGAGTAATTTAAAGAGAACCGATTCTGCTTGTGTTGGGATCCCTGAACTTCTGTCCGGACCGACAGTATTTCGGTTGCAACTACCTTTGTTGCAAAATGTTTCCGAGAATTCCTTTCTCAAAGGTATTCCACTGCTCAATGGCTTGATAGTTATTGTCTCGAAGATTGTTGAAGACCTCATCTGGCATCAGAGTAACCACTTGTAGACACAGCCCCCGAATGGCAGTGTTCCTTAAGTATGGGGGCAAGATTGTAACTGCCGTCTCAAAGGCAAATCAGTGTTGGATAATGGGGGAACTGCTGTCTCATATAAATAACTGCCATTCAAGTATGGAAGGGTATAATGTGGGACGTCGTCTTGTCAACTCCTCGTCTTCGAGAAGTATAGAGAAGGCTGGATATGACAACCAGATTCTGTCTTCTTGTCTTCTCGAACCCGAAAATTTGAGAAGGTGTGATGTTGGATTTCGCTTTCTCCTCCGACCCGTGATATCGAGAAGACCCAAGAGGTCTAGGCCACGAGATCTTGGACCTGCCCTTCTCGAACCCAAAGTCGAGAACGATGAATTATCTTCTCTGGTCGAACTCTCGGTCGCAGGAGTGTCCGTATTCAAGTAGAGTAGCCAATGTGCATTCAACGCCTGGAAGGAGAAAAGGGCCAATCTTCCCTTGTATTTCGTGCTTATGCTCCAACTTTTTGATTGGATGGATGCTCTCGGTAATTACTGTCTGAATTAAAGGTATAATCGCAGTCTTAAATTGCTCAGCTTACAGTCAGGGATATAAGTGTTTCTCCAGATGATCACGAGCAATCCTCCTAATAAAGATGTGATCTCTGGGTCATTTGCAAATGACGAAACAAGTCAATACAAGTCTTTCAAAAGTTCAAGGTATTCATGCTTATTACTTGTAAACAGAGAGACTGATGTACATATCATGATCCTTAAACGGAAACAAATGATATGCTCGTATATCATGCATGGGCAAGGGGTATCGAAGACAAAATCCTGTAAGTACGTATAGATGGCACGATCACCATCGACTTAAGCTAGGGTGCACACATCCAGAAAACCCAGCCTTAGGCACTTCTAACCCTTGGTATCATGCGGAGAAGTCGAGAGACACGAGACAAGAAGGTGAAGGTGACAGCATACTTTCAACTTGTCAGACCTCATAGCTTGCGTATGCACCCTGCACCTGGTATTCACATCCCCCAGACGGACTGTCTGATCCTAGAAAATATTCAGCACCAAGCAGCCGGGTTTGTGTTCCGTGACACTACTCGAGGGAATCTAGTGTCAGCTATGTGCTCTGTTATCTTTGCTGGGATACTCTACAACATCGTCGCCTCTTCCATCAGTGCGAGATGTTCTACACGATCCATTATGGTTTTGTCAATATAGCTATGCCAGGGTAAATCAGCGTAGCACAGAACAACACACGGGACCACAACCTGTCATACCACCAACTGCCATCTTTACAGTTTTTGCTCCCAAACCATAAGAATCTGGAACACTGTGACTCTCCCAGCCAAAGTAGTAAATATCGGGTACTTCAATGACCTTGAGAGGTGCAGCCCTACCTGTCATTGGACTACCCTCAAGTGTAGTGCTGTACCGAGAGGTACCCCTTCACTAAGCACTTGCACCTACATGCATCTGCTGCAGCACTCTGTACAACACGGCCCTCTTCCACGACAGCGCGTCTTCGCTTTTTGGAGTATATACTCATTCCAGGTTGAAGGTTCAGGATATCTCCAACCAACGTACGACCGCCGGTGATGTTTGTCAAGTTCCAGCGGCAAACTCCGTGAACGGTGGTCTGGTTCGGGTGCCACCCTGTGACCTTCCGTACTTGATTCGGCTGTTGATTGGCTTTTGAGAATGTTCGGGTCTAACTTCGCACGAAATTAAAAATTTCATACAAGTATTCCATTTGCCATCATGTGTCAACTTATTCGGGACGTACAGTGTGACGCCACCCACACTGAGAACATCATACGATGGAAAGACGTTGGCAATGTGGAGTGATTCATTGTAAGACGTTGATGGGGTGCTGTAGCTTCTATCAGTGTTATACTGAGTCCGCCTGGCCTTGTTGCAATGGGACTGAATAAGCTGGTAATTCACACGTGCTGGCCTTCTCTCTCTCTCTCTCACTCTCCAAATCAAAGATTCAGAGAAGAAATAACGTTACTGTTGATAGACCGTTCTCTTGGGATACCCGTGTGCTATTGAGCTCAACTTGATTGACACGATTGTGGCAGGCTGGGACCAAAGACCCGCGCTTTTCTCAGGTGGCGAACCGTCAGTCACTGAAGAAAACACACTGTGCCACGTGGGACGACAACTGTAACGTTATCGCCTCCAAAACCAACGAGACGTGCCTATTGTCAAAGCACTTAAAACTCACAATCCTTTGGCTTTTTCGGTGGGAAATCATTCGCAATGGAAAGTTTTAAACACGAAGTCCCTCCGCAAAGAGACGGAATATGAATTCAGAAATATTTGAAATGCAGAGTGTCATTACAGGAATGTCTACTGAATAAAGGTCTCTGTTGAATACGATTCATTGGAGACTTCCAGGTCCTTTTCTGCTGTCCGCTGGATTAGCCTAGATTAAAGAAAATGCATGGAATTCATACCAAAGGCTAGAAATTCAGGCTCAATATTCGACGGTAATATGTACACAGATTTCCATATGAATGCTTGTGTTCCATTTGGCTTGCAACAGGAAACCTTGAAAAAGGAAGGTAGAAAAAAAACCCCCAATATCAAGTAGGGTTTCAGAACACTTAATGCCTGAAGAATTAAAGGCGGCAAGACAATTCTTGAAGCCTCAAATTCTTAAAGATGATCATAAGAACGCCTTTATTTGTTGACTTAAGATTCTTACGGCGTTCGTAATAAAGCCTTGTGAAAGGAGATTCGTACGACGTTCATACGAACAACTCATAGCCTTCATAAGACTTTCGTAAGCTACTCGTAAGGACTACGTACAGTTTATGCAACTGTTGGGTATTAGGAATATCAAGCCAAATACACGAAGTTCTAATCCTCATTCTGTTCATGGTGTTCGACGAGGAAAAAAAAATACGGGACTAACAACAGTCATAATTGTCGACATTACATTGCTGCGTTTTGTCATTTTGTTGTTGTTTTTTTTTTTCAACAGGACAACATATACAAAAATTCGTAAGATCTTAATTCTTACGAATGACTTGAGAATGCTGTGAGCTGCACGCACGAATATCTTGTGAAAACAAAAGTCGTAAGATGCCCGTGAGTAGGACGGAATGAGAACTCAAGGCATTCTTGCGAAAAACGTACGAACTCTGAGGCTATTATATAACCGAAAATCATTTCGTTTCTGAAGAAAATCCTAAGTTGTTCTTGCGAATTAGACGGCGTTCGTACGAATTTCTACGAACTTCTACGAACTCCTGAATTCGTATGGACAGGGAGATTCGTACGAATGCGTCGTTCGCACGAACATTTGTGACCGTAGCTTTAGGTCGATGAAGTCACATATCCATAGACAGCCATCTTTGTATGCTTTCCTGATTGTGATGAAAGTTTTCTTAATCTTAACTCTTTCCATTGAAAACTACTTGTACACGAACTAACTTTTTTATCGAGTCTACTTCTTCATGATAGTGTCCGTATGTACCACTCAACGTTACCTGATGGTTAAGCAAAAAAGCAACAACAACAACAAAGATGTTGTACTTACTATTATGTAATTAAGAATGAGGTGACAGATTAGAACGGTGTTTAGATAATCATGATACTTAATAAAGTAGAAAGAAAAGAGGACAAACTAGTCACATCTGATGAGTTAGCACGTCTGTATCCTGTTGTCATTTTAGTCCATGCAGTCTATAGACATCACGATTCATTGAGTTCTTTTTCTGTTTTTTCCCCTCTTGAACAGCGTTCTGCAAGATGCACAAGGAGATCGGGCCGTGCAGCACGTACTATCCGTACTGGTACTACGACACTCGTGCCAAGACTTGCCAGACGTTCACCTACGGCGGTTGCCTTGGCAACAAGAACCGGTTCGTGAGCAAGGAGGAGTGCGTGCGTACCTGTGGTCAAGGTATGATGTATTCGTTATTCGATGTTAGCACTTTCTTTGAAAACCTTACTATTATCATCATATGCGATAATTCCACTGTTTGCGTGCCTGAATGTTTCATTAACGCTACCAATGCAGCGCATAAAGCAGAAAACTTTTGTTATCAAAAACATCTGCGTGAGTTGTAACTGTGCCAGTATTAAAGAGACTCTTACAAAGCAATGTCCTTTCTTTGTCAAGTTTATATTTTTATTTTTCTTAAAGTAGGTCATTTTAACAATATTATAGTAATGAATAATGACGTCATTGTTACAATATTTATTGCCAGAACTAAGTTTTTATCAGCTTCGTGATTCATTTCATGACTATTGTTTGCATAACCAATTTGTTGCTACTGTACTAGAAAGAGAACCCATACTATGTTTCTTACCATCACTTTTTTATCTTCACTACTATGTTCAATGCTATCACCACCATCGTCATCTAAAAACAACTGCCTACTTTTTGCACACCCTCATCTATTCAGAGAGCACGATCGCTCCGGGGATGTTGAGCACCTCTCTGGAGATCACGACCAACGTGGCGACCACGCCCCAGCCCCTCCCCCGCGTGGTCGAGCAGCCCGTGGACCAAACGGTGTTCGAGGGCGACACCGTCACCCTCAACTGCTTCGCCTCTGGCGCCGTGGAGTACTCGTGGCGGCGTATCGACGGTCCCATGCCGGAGGAGAAGTGAGGATCCCTTTCTACATTATTTTCAGACATAATACATCATGCTTGCTTATGTGTCTGTGTGTGTGTTTGTGTGCACTTACCCAAGGTGTAAAATGAGGACACACATACGAACTTTACATCTAAACCGAGGACACACAGAGAACCGAGGACATCCTCGGTACGCAGGCCATCCCCAACGGTCTGCTTTTGCATGCTTTTGCATGTAGGGGTACATGTTTGTAGGTCCTCGATGAGCATTATTGTAATAAGTCCTCGGTTGGATGGTAATATACGAATGAGTCCTCGGTTGACAAGAGTCCTACTACACACACAGGTCCTCGGTTATGTGGTAAAATTCTTATGGGTAAAACAGGTCCTCGGTTTCCGGCATAGATGCTTAATGTGTGTGTATGTGCGTGTGCGCGCGTGTGTGTATGTGAATGTCTTTTATAGTGAAATGTTGTAACAAAATGCAGAGAAAGAGAAGGAGAGGGAGATAAAGTGAATCAAAGTCCAATTTCGGCATCTGAGGTATCTGCAGTATTTGAATTTTCGTTTATCTCTTTCTATACCTCTATCACAGTATCATGATAAATAAATTAATAAATGGATAAAAAAGGGGTAAATATAGGTAAGTTAATATAGGGCCTATAGATAATAACCGAATAAATGAATAAATTAAACACATAAGTGATAGATAAATATAGGAATTGATAATGATAATATATATCTATACTAAAATAATGTAAAAATACAATATGTATTCACACTTGACATGTGCAGTATGTGTTTGTGTGTGCACGCAATTCCACATTAGCATACATGCGTACATTACTTTTATATCTAATGACAACAATAGAGATAAACTATGATATTTCGATTTGAGTTTAGTTAGCGAATATCAATAGATATGACTTTAATGACAACTGTGTGTGATTCTTTTCCTTTTTTTTTCAATTCAATTCAATTCAATAGTTTATCTATTTCCATCATCAAAAAGAAACTCCTTTCCAAGCAGTACAATACCACCATTCTGTGATTAGACCATTTTGAGTCCAGCGCTCTGATAAATTATTAGCAACAAACATGGCTCAAACACATGGCGATGAGATTTTTGAAGTTCAAACAAAAAGCTACTGCAACTTTGTGTACAACTCACTGAAATGCACGCGCTTTCGTAACCAGCTATCAGGATATAATGCATGTCACACTGCAACAGAATATGACAATCGTGAAAATATAATCTCTAGATAATAAGTGACAAGAATGATGATTATGTACACCTCATCTGCAGAATCCTCACTGAGGAATACTCCGAAGATGGCGCTATTCTCATCATTTCGGACGTAGCGCCAGCGGACGCCGGGCTCTACATGTGCGTTGCGGAGAACAACGCCGGTGTGGAGGAAAGCGTGGCCAGCGTCACGGTGCTAGGTAATACCTCACCCTCGCACTATAAGCCTCTCAGTACCAGAGTTCTAAACTTCAGTGCACATTTAATGAAGTGTAGTTGCCAGCGGTGATGACAGAGTTAACTGGTGTTAGTCTTCCTTGTTCTCGCTTCTCTTACTCCGCTCTGTCAAGTGCATCCCTTGTCATCAAATCTTACTCTTGACATACTATATAGTACATAAACCCATCGTTCAGTAGGGCGCCATCTTGTGTACGAAGGTCAACTATGTACAGCAAATTAACTGTAAATCAAAGAAGATCACGGAGCTTATTGCGCACGCTTTGTTTTGTATAGATGCAGTCATTCACGATTCAGTGTACGTAGCGAAAGTATAGTAAGTGTATTTTGGAATGGGCCGATCATATCTATCTTATGTAGATGGGTACCTAGTCCAAAGCCGGCGCCACTTCCGGGTTTCTTCAGCTGACAAGCAAAGAGAAGAAGAAGAAGAAGAAGAAGAAGAAGAAGAAGAAGAAGAAGAAGAAAAGGTCTTCAGCGCAAAAACATAGGCCTTATCGCTCTCAAAGGTTTCATTACGTTTGAACTGATATCATTTATATCGCTCTACAGTTTCTAACCTCCTTATACATAATCTTAATGAGTGTGTGTTGATATCATTAAATTCGATGCCATCATTTAGGAGGATCATTCAGGAAAATACATAAAGGGCACTTCCATTGTCAGTGTTTGAACATTTTACAGTTTACGAGAATGGAGTTAAAATATTAATTAATTAATTCAATCATTCATTCGTTCATTCATTCATTCATTTTCCATCTCCAACAAAAACATGTATATATTACATATATGTATAATATATATATATATATATATATATATATATATATATATATATATATATATATATCAACACAAGCTATAAGTGCATATATAGATATATCGATGTCACAATATGTGATAAGTGAAATTTATGGTTATACCATTGATAAAGTAAAAAAAAAGACACAAAAGCATTTTGAAAATGTTGGAGATGGTATCATATCATCACGGAAATGACATCATTGTCAAAGTATGGATTGTTTCTCCATTTTCATCTCAAGTTCCGCCAAAGATCGTAAAATTCCCCGTGGACGCCACCATCGTCCAGGGCGAGACGCTGGAGCTAAGGTGTGAGTACATGGGATTTCCCCCACCCAAGGTGTACTGGGAGAGAGAGGACGGACAGTATGTCTCTCAGAGGTTAGTCTCCATTCAAGGAATTCCTTTGTTCATTTCATAGCTGCAATACGCGCACAATATTGTTGATAATTCATGGTCTGATCAAAAAGGGATGCTTCCTTGATCTGATGTTACCCAGGATAACCTGCTCAATGTTGGCCCTGTTCTCCGATAAAGTCTTCTAGATACTCTCTTATACTTCTTGGCCAAAAGGGATGTAAGACCTTGAGCATTCTTGTTACTTGTGACTTGTTAGACTAAAAGCCTTGGCGCGTCGTGCCGTTTCGATGAGTTTGTTTCATTTCATTCATTTACTCTTACACTGTGGTGCAATATAAAAACACGAAAATCATTAATGACACATCTTTGCAATCAGTTAGGATGGCAGTGTCTGCAGTTTTGATACTAACATCAACTAATTGTTCGATCCCCTATTCGACAGGGTGAACGGCACTGAAGCTGTCGTCATGATCAACGACATCCACGACATCGAGACCGGCATGAGATTTACCTGCGTCGGCCGTAACGAAGCCGGACTCGACAAGCGGTACATTGACGTCGACGTAAAAGGTGAGTTCAACTATTTCCGAAGTTGTGTTGACATCGTTTCAAGAACAAACAGTCTGATATCAATTTTACATTGGTTTGACATTCAAGAAATGCATGAACTGGAACACGACACACTGGGGGAAAAGAATGAAAAAAAAAATGAGGAGAAGGAGAAGGAGAAGGAGAGAAGAATTGTGCCAACAGAAGACGAAGACGAGGAGATAGAAAGAAGGCTAATAATAATAATGAAAAGAAAGTTTCTTTCATAAGTGAATATTAAAGAGATGTGATTTCACGTTTTCGGTATTTCATTCTGACTTCATCGGATGCTGTTTATTACCTACTGCTTCGAGCTTGCATCAGCTTTATTTTCATCAATGTGGCTGCATGTTTTTTTTTTTTTTTTCCACTTGCTTCAATATTTGTCTGTACTTGCTGCTCTGTCTCGTTTTCTCTACATCATTTTTTTTCTTTTGTATTCTGCCCCCTCTCTGAACCAGCTCCCATCTGTTCGTTTGGTTGTGTGTGTGTATTTGTGCATATGTAAGGTGTGTGTGTGTGTGTGTGTGTGTGTGTGTGTGTGGGTGGGTGTGTGTTCACCATCTGGTCAATCATGTCTGTATTCCTTGAATTCCTGTCTTCTCTGGCCACCTGTTTCAACACCTGCGGTTCAAACGAACACCTGACATTTTTTTTTTTGGCCAGAGTCTTCCACTTGTTTTCATGTTTGTTTTGTTAATATGATTTTTGTTTTGCTCTTTAATTCGAGGCATTTGTCGTGGCTTCAACCTGTTGTACCTGTTTACATTTTTCTTTATTTTCACTTCTTTTTATTTTGTTTTGCATTTTTTCACATTGTCTTTCCAGGATAGTTGTTGACTTTCCTAATTCCATTGTTTTTCTCTTCCTTCAACGTAAAGCTGGAGGCCTAGATGATCTAAGTTTTCCATCATCACCATCAGTTTCGTTTTAGTGAGATTTCTTGGAATGTCTGCCGTTTTTACACTCTTCCCGCCATATCATTGTGGTTTATTTTTTCCCATTTATTTTCTTTAATTGTTTTGATCTTTGTGATTTCCCTTCACCGCCAGTTTCATCGTGTTTATGTATGTATGTGTGTTTTGCCTGCGAATGAATGTCATCTTTCTTCACTTTTTTTTTCTCGCGGATTACGTCTCTGTCAATATTCTTCCTTTCTCTTTCAATACAAACAATGTTGTTCTAACGAACTCCTACTTCTTTCCCACGTGTTCCACAGATTCGAATGTTTTTTTTTATATTTTTTTTTTTACGAATTCGTGTTATTATACAAACGATATACAGGAGAGAGTGGAACGGTGAGAATTGGATCCGCGACTTAAACTTTGGAACTGTTTTACGTAAAGTAAAAAGAGAGTATCCAATTCTCGCCGATCCACGAAATAGGCCTGTGCGTATTTCGTTTTATAAAATGGGCCCATAAATTCATAAAATTCAACCTTTTCCCCACCATGCGTCCGGTACATCTACAAAGCTATATACACGTAAATGGCTTGAGCCATGCATTCGGATCTTACCGGACGCTTGGCCATGCGTTCGGAATTTACCGCACGCAAGACTCAGTGTGCATAAAAAGAAAAAAAAAAAAAGCAGTGCATGATAATTGACCAATCAGAATGCAGAGATTGTAAAGCCGATTTTATAATATTATTATTTCTCTACTTACACGAACAATTCGACTTAATCAGTATATTTAATTTGTCTACAGTTGTGATATTGTCGCTTGAGTTTTACCCGTTTATCACCTGTTATCTTTCTCCGTATTGTAGTTCCGCCATTTTTCATGAGATTACCGCTGAACCAAACTGTGAACGAGGGCCACGCCCTAGACTTCGTGTGCCAGGCGGGAGGGTCACAACCTCTTACAGTAACGTGGTACAAGAATGGCGAACAGGTAACCGTTCGCGTGGACCTCTTGCAGCCAGATTCTGTCTGTGTGATAAGATTTTCATAATAAATTTATTCGTCGAGATCAATATAAAATATCAATAAAAATTTAAGCATTCCATCTTACCGTCTGCAGTGGAATGGTAATGTCTAATCTGATCGCAATTAAGTAGGCCTAGTATATTTTCATGTCTCTGCACTTAACGCAGCTAAATCGAGGTTTACTTGATTGAGTCAAAAATGTTATACTTAATAGAATTAAACAAACATCTCGACTTTATAGGAGGAAGCGTTAACAAATAGATTTCGCACTTTTTTACTCATTTCCTTGTCATTGTCGATCTCGCAGCTGCATCCTGGCGACCCACGCACATCGTTCCTTGACAACGGCACGACTTTCCATATCACGTCGGCTCTGCCCACCGACTCGGGCTCCTACACGTGCTCGGCGTCGAACGAGGTCGGCCACACCGTTGTCGATGCCGCGCTGAACGTCGTGCGTAAGTTTTCAGATTTGTGATCAAAGTCAATTACATGGGATATTATCTTCTTTTTTGAGCAAGCGATGCATGCACTTGCGGTGTTGATATAACGTACTATGTTCGTTTCTTTTTTTTTTTTTTTATCAAAACAGTTTTCAAATATTGAATATACAAACTAGTAAGCTGATTGTGCTCTTTCTAGCCAGACTTCTATTCCGAATTTATCCTTTAAAACAACAATTTATTCAACCTATAGGCCACACTAACTTTTTTATTTAGTGGCCCGATGGGGCCACCAAAATCATCAATTTCAAATTTTTTTCGTGGCCCGAGAGAAAAATTTGGTGGCCCCCCAAAACAATAAAAAACATTAAAATTCCTTTTTTGTGTGTGTGTGGATAAGTCAAATATTTACATTTTATCATAGCAAAAATTGGAAGCTGGACATATCTACTCATGAATAAACCCCAACAAACTCGCAACACTCACTCCCAGGCACTCATTCAGTCTTTTTCATCCATCCTTTAAACAAATTTGACTGCTGAATGGTAAGACTAAGTATGGATATTCATTGACAGGCACATGGGTTGCAACATCTTAACATAAATAAATGACACTTTTCAAAAAATTTTGGTGGCCCGAGGCGGGCCACCAAATTTGCCCTTTTGAAATTTGGTGGCCCGACTTTCATTTTTGGTGGCCCCGGGCCACCGGGCCACCGTTATTGTCGAGCCCTGCTATAAGGTAGAATGATGTTGGCTATTAGAGAGGAAAGGCAAGATTTGTCTTTGAGAAGGGAGGGTAATCAATCCGCATCAAGACAGACGATTGGTAGACTTCATAGGGAGGAGAAAAAAGTGTCGATGTTGACGTTGCCCCTTTTTGTTCATTTCATTATTACGTCTTCGCCTGTTTCGAACAGCCTCTGACGCGCTACCCCGAGTTGTGGAACGCCCTCAGAACGTCACCGTGTACATTGGCCAATCAACGCGGTTCCGATGCAGGGCCAGCGGAGATCCCGCCCCCACAGTGAGCTGGCTGGTCGACGGCTTCACGATCGGCGTGCCGCCCCTTGACCGTGACATGCGCTACAAGTTCAACGGGACCGATCTGATCATTACGCACGTTAACGTGCGCGACACAGGCAGATACACCTGTATGGCCGCGTCGCTACACGGCTTCGACCGCGCAAGCGCGTACCTGTCCATCAGAGGTAAGCAGCAGTACTCCGGCCGGGGAAGTCTCTGTTCGTAGAACTCTGCGAGTAATCACGACTTAACAACAACAACAACAACAACAACAACAACAACAACAACAACAACAACAACAACAACAACAACGACGACGACAACGACAACAACGACAACGACAACAACAACAACAACAGCAGTGACAACGACACCAAAATATGACAATAAGTACCATCACAAACGACAACAATAACAAAACAAAGTAGAGGCATTAAACTAACAAAAACAGAGTAAATATGATAATCTAACGAAAAAAAAAAAAAAACAGAGCAAAAACAACAACCCAACAACCAAAGATACAAAATTACCATCAGTCAATAAAATATGCATTCTTAATTAATTCATTCTGGAGTTGCCTTTAAATGCAAGGTTTCTAGCAACGGGCCAAGACATGACAAGACGTAGTGAAATGTTACACAAAATTATTGTACTGAAGTTCTTCATCTGGCATAAATTATCAAAAAAGGGCAATTGGGCAGTCCGTTGAAACCTGTAAAGAAGTAGCAATTTCACAAAGTATTTTGATGCCTTACTAACAATTATCAAATTTTCGGTTATATGCATAGGTCGCATTAAAGAAAACAAATGTGGAGTATGGCTGTCCACCATGATAGTCCTGTTTTCCAGAGAATAATGTAGTAAATGTACTTTCCTAGACAAGTGATTAGACATAAAAGTTTGAATATTGATATGTGTGCGTGTGTAGCTGTTGAATATGTATCTGAACGCCTGTAATGACATGCTTTATTTAGCTTTTAATGATTAAATCATTTGATTATACGTATGATATTTCATATTCCATAGAATTATCGATTTATATTAATTCATACATAACTAACAATGCTACTCTGTACAATCTACAGAGCCGCGATTGGCTATGGAGACCTCCATTACTGACACCAATGTCATTCTTGGAGAAAATCTGATTCTGACATGCGCCGCCAGCGGTGAACCGGAACCACATCTGACGTGGTACCGCAACGGACTTCCGATCAACGCGACCCTGAAAAGATTCTCCCTGAACGAGAACACGCTCATCATACCCATTTTGACGCCCAAGATGGGCGGGGCCTACAAGTGTATCTATGACAACGGCGTGCTGACAGCGTCTTCTTCTGCGATGGTAGATGTGTTGGGTAGGTCGTTAATTTGATCGTGAATTAATCATTGTAAGTGCACGAAAATTGATGAGTACAGTGGACTCCCATTATAACGAAGTCCTCGGGACCGGCAGTTTTCTTTCGTTATAACGAAATTTCGTTATAACCGAATGAATAAACAATAAAAATACATAGAGTTGATAATGTTGCGGCCCTAAATTTTATTTCGTTGTAACCGGCATTTCGTTATAACCGTGTTCGTTATAACGGGAGTGCACTGTATAATCATGCAGTTTTAATCAATCTGAGGTAAACGATCTGCTAAATCATTCCTAAAGCATGTTTTCATACACATTTTGCTGTTTTCTCATTACGTTTGGTTTTTGTTCCGGGATATGTTCTACAAAGCGGACAGACTTTCTGGGAGTGTCAATACTGTACTCACTCGCAACAAAAATGATAGGCCCCACTTAGGGGTGGGATTAACAAGGTTCATTTTTAATTGTTATATGAAATACAGATACATATTAGATTTGCGAAATAGGGTGAGGGAAATATTGTTAAACGATATTCAGTCAAACATCGTGCTTTAATAATTATGGAAGCATTGGGGTAAACTAATAGTGGTAAAATGTTGTAAAGCACAGCGCATAGCATTGCTGGCTCTTAATGCACGCGTGGATATTATACCAATCCGCTGCCAATAATGATACAACAAAATAAAAATGGCACACATTGAATCCCCTGCACAATGCCAATCCAGCTCCTGCACCTCTCGCTTCTTCTCTCTTTCCTACGCGCTCTTTTTTCTTCATCTTCTTACCATCCATCACCCCCTTGAACAAAGTGTTAAAAGATCAGATAAGCTAGCCATCACTTCCGTACTTTTTTACTGCTCTTTTCTATCATTATCATCTTTTTTTTTTTGCCTTTGTTACCTGTTTAAAGAAGCGCACTATGCAAAGAAAGCAGCTGATATGAAAACTGTTGCTGCCACTTTTGCATGAAAGAAGTGATATCAGCTCTAAATCAGGCAAATCATGTCCGTTGGGAAGGGCTTATCATGGGCCATTCAAAATAACCGTCGTAGTCACGTGACCTTGACGTCATGTAGAAAAGTGTGCCTTATTCATTTTGTAAAATTCTTTTTACACTAACAGACGGAACATAATGATTTCTATTGGGGTTTAATTTGCGTGAAGTATTCGATTTTCCCCACCTCGAAAGATGTGTGCTTTAAAGATGTCTTCAAAGTGAGCAGGGTGAGAAAATGACGTATAGGCCTACTAGATCACAGTAAAGGGAGAATATGTTGTTGCTTTTTTTTCAAGAAATACAGAAACTCGTTTTCCTTTTCAAGCATAAAAAATATGGATGAGGAGCAGAGTGCAAGTTGTACAATGTAAGAAAGTGACATCATATCAATGTGACTGCATTGGCTACTTTGGAGTTCAAGTTGTCAGATTTCAAAATAAATGACTAATATAAGCATAATGTCCCTAATAAAGGCAATGTTCCTATATACCCTTGCATTACTTTGAAAAGCTAAAGCAAAGCAAAACAAAACAAATAAAAAATCAAATCAAAGTCAAAGTGCGCACTATCCACTTGTTCCAAATTTTGAGGCGCGCATTGTGAACTCCGGTTGCAGGGTGACGCTAACATGCACGGCACATTGTAACTAACCGCAGGTTTTTATCAGTGGAAGGCACCAAGTCATTTTTGTCCATTCCTGCCGTTTCCCTCTCTCCAGAGCCAACCGCGATTATGCCTACAACTTCAATGCTGCCACCATCGTCCAACTTCACCACAGCCACGTCGCTGCCAGAAGCAAGTGAGGATCAAGAAACTTTATGCTATTACCCTGCCCTGCGACTTTATAAAATTCTTTGAGTGCTCACGGGTTCCCCCACCCCCTCTTTACATTATTGTTCCCGCATACATAGTATTGCTTCAAAGTAGTATGGATTTCCAATGCATAACGAAAAAATGAAAACGCAAAACTTTCACGAGGGGCAAAAGATACTTATCTTCTCTTTCGCTCTGTAGAAGTAGAGTAAGTTTCTCCGAAAATTACTCATTGATTTGGTAAAATGTCTGAAAACGGCAAAAGAAAAGAAAAAGCAAAGCAATAGTCTAGAAAGCCAAGCAAACAAACCTAAGCCAAAGCCTGTAAGAGCAAAAAAGTGCCCCAACACGAACATTTACCGCATTCAATAATTGTTGCATGAAAGCATGAAAATCTAGAGTGAAAAAACAAAAAACAAACAAACAAGCAACTTTCCTGTTTTAATTCGTAATTCTATTCTTAATTCTTGCTCATTCTTTCGTAATTGATTGAACTTGAAGTGGTTTTGTTTCTTGAAATAATTTGAGCTGATTCTTCATCAGAAGAATATTAATCTTTCTTTTTTTGGGATCATTTTCCAGCGGACGCATCAGAGCTCGGGACCCAGCCTGCCCCGCTGGTGGAGCTGAAACTTCGTCGCTACGACATTATTGACACCGGAATAGCAAACCTCTTCAGGGGCTGGGCAGACGTGCAGGGACAGGGCGCTGCCAACGACTACTGCCGGTAGAGTCACTGCGACAGACCCAATATAATTATTTAGACTTTCAGACACTCAGAACTTCATATGTCGACACAAAAGAGAAATCTCAATTTGAACGTTTAAAGTCAAATCTATAGATGTACTAATTTGAAGCATTTACATCTGCTTGTTCACATTATAGAGTGGGACTATAGAATGATGAATATGCGTGAGCAATGACTAAGGAAGTAGACTGGTAAATGAATACAGGTGTGAATTTTCGATGGGGGATTAGCCATCTATACCTGCTGGTCCCACTCGATAGCAATATCTGTGACACAGTTACAAGTTAATTCTGAGAAATTTGCTATCATTAAATCCCAGAAAACTGCCAAGCGGCATGATTTATCACACGCCTTCAGATTTTATATTGTTTGAAATCTGTCCTATCCCCTTAATTTCAAAGTTTTGGGATGCCTTGAATGTTGAAACATGTTTCTGTTGTCTTCATGAAGCCTGTAGCTAGCAAAGGGGAGATTGCATACTGCTTTGAAATATCGAATCTGAAGCACGCTTGTCTTTATCAAAACTTTAAAATCTACTCTATCTTAAAGATGTACATTCATGTGGTTGTCGCTTTTCTTATCTTATATCTATTGTATGTTTTATGCAAGTATTTGGGAAACCAAACTGAATAAAACATAGAGCATCTTCAAAAACAAAGATGAAGTGAAAAATTGACGTTCGTCAGCTTTATAATGCGTTCACTTTGTGACGTCACATACGCCTTTAATCCCTTCCGCGCCATTGAGTCAACTGTGCACAAATTTCACATTATACTTTTTATTTACCTATGGGTAGAAAAGAAATGTGGCACCCAACGGGTTAATATCTGGTTTTTTCTGTAATCTGGAGACAGATTGGTAACAATTCCTGCTGTGTTGCTGACGACAATGCATTCATAGAAACGAACAAACGTACAAAAACAAATATAATGCTATATTGTAATAGTAATGAATATGTTTTTTATCGCATTCCTAGCGTGATCGAGCCAGAGGAGGATAGGTACCAACTGGTGTGCGCCCTCGCCGGCGGGGACGGGGAATACAACTACTCGTCTCGGCTTGACTTCCAGGTCGGGGAAACGGACACGTGGTACATGAAGGATGAAGACGGTGATGGGAGAGACGATTACTGCAGGTGGGTAAACATGTCCTAACATTTGTGGAGGGACATGCAGGGCCCTCTTCATAGAATCAACTATTAAGAGGCACTAACCTTGTGGAACATGCTGTTGCGAAACGAAGGCCCTAGAAAACCGTCATCTTCTCTGTAAGACGAAAATGATAACAGCAAAATAGAATTCCTCTACGCATTATCCTCTAACTATAGTGGATGTTGGGAAAGTGACATCCAGCAGGATTTTATAAGGGATGTTTCTATGATTAGTGGATATTCTTAGTCAGGTCCTTGTCAAATTTATTTACTGGCGTGATAATTGGATTTCAGTACGACAGTATACGTTATTGCGATTTTGTTTATTTGTTTACATCGGCTATCACCATGATCATGTTTTGTTGGTGTTGTTGTATATTTCGTAAATAGAGTTTCGTCGGTTCAAACTAAGTCATAAATCATTGACACGCCTCATCTTTAATTGTTCTCAAAATTATTGAAATTATCAAATTATCGAAATACATGCATTATTGATACTGTGATGAAACATACAAGCAGAGTAATGAATAAAATTGATTTATTGGAACAACAGAAGAGATATGTAAATGGGAAAATAATAAAAGGAAAGTGGGATAACGCAGACAAACTATTTCATGGTGGAGAGTAAGCATGAAAATATGAATACGGTATGAACATGATGACAGTAAACTGCTGAATAGAATGACGTGTAAAATAATAATCATCATGAATGACCGCACTTTTGTGACGTCACCACAGATGTCTGAAGAAGCCGGGCCAGGGCAGGTGGATCTACTGCACAAAGGCGGGAACGAATGGTTTCTATGGCAACCCGGATGCCGAGGAGTTCGAGACGGAGGAGACGTCGTTTCGCGCCGCTGGCGACGAGGAGGTGATGAAGAAATGCCGGAAACGAAAAGTCGACCCCTTTTTTGGGCTGCCCATCCCCGTCGCATAAAAAGGAAGAATCGGACACGAGAACAGCTGCAGAAAGTGGTTGTCTTGCTGCGGAGGATGAAAATATGTCACGCAGAAACAAGACTGTTATTTCAGAGGAAATACGAAGCTCTCAACTCAACCTTCTGTGAATAATGTTTCTTTTCTCTCTCTTTTTCTGTCGGACATGAACTTCGGAATACTGAGATCTTCTGGCTTGGCTTCATGTTAACTTGTGGGATGTCGAGCATGGTTACAGGCAAGAAACGAAGACTTTCAACGGACCTAATTCAATTGTCGAGAGTACAAATGAATTGATTTATTTTCCTTTTTCTTATTTTCTTGAACGCTATTGTATTCAGGCATTATTTGTTTAGTTTCTCTACAAGTTTACTTTGAACATGGTTCTTATTCATTTTCTTTTTGTAATGTTCATATTTCAGCCAATGTAAAGTTCTGCTTAAGGACCACAGCTCCTTGGAATAAAAGATTTTGTCAGATGTGCTGTTCTAAATAGACGTGTATCATCCCTCAAGAACAGATAGAGGAATACTTTTTGACCTTTGTTCATTGACCAGGTCATGCTTATCATAAATCATTTATAATGAATTCATCCATCCCATATATCATTCCTTCTTATATAGGCTGTTGCTTACAAGGAGAATTGTTAGTTGCCTCTGCCGAGGAGGTGGTGTTTACGCCGGCATTGGTTTGCTTGTCTGTCTGTTTGTTTGTTTGTTTGCTTGCTTGTTTGCAAAATAACTCAATAAGTTATTTGGATGGAATTTTCATAAAAAGTTGATAAGACACAACTGCTAAAAAGATGATTAGATTTTGGTATAAAGTGCTCTGGATCCCCGTCTGGATCCAGGACTTTTGTATCATTATTCTTTTAGGTGTAGGTGGAAATCACAATAATGAGCTGCTTGGTGGAGATCTGCGATCTCTGAGTGCTTTCCTAGTTTGGTAATGCCTTTCAAAGTTTGCACATGAGTGAAACGATTTACCCCCGTTTCTATTCAACAAAACTTTGTGGTTATGTGGAAACCAATTCCGTATCGCTAAACATGCACAAAATCACAACAGCAAACAGCAATCTAACAGGTCTTGGCCAGCACAGCTACATCGGTGGAATATCAAGCTATAATTCACAGTTACAAAGTGAGCCTTTGAAGATAACGGTTATTCTCTTGAAATCGACTTGTAACTGAGGTATTCGTAAATTTGGAGAGATCCTTGTGAAACTATATTTGAAGTATTAATGTTTAAACTACATAGTAAGTGAACATCTGATAATACCCGTGAAGATTATGTATTCTTTTCCACCAAAATATCATAAGATATTCATGCAGCTCTTAAACGTAAATTCCTACTATCTACCGCTTTCAGCTGTTCCTCTAATTTAGATAGATTAATCCAAGTTTTGAAAAATCTGTGGTTCATAGAGGTCATTGCGGATAAGTGCTATCTGTGAACCTGGTTATTTACTGTTACTGGAAACGGATGTGAATGGCCAATGGAATACATGCATGTGTGTATGACGTAACAAATAGACAGTCTCAACGAATCACACAGTGGCGTATACTTTCTATCGTCAATCGGTAGTCACGCTCAGTGCCGTATATTAATATACGGCACTGGTCACGCTTATTGTGTGAATGGTAAATGAAACGGACTGTGATTTAAGCCACTCATGTTGCTAGTACAGAAACTCAAGTCAGTGCTGTGAGTGTGTAGGGGATGTACATTTGTATTTATGTTCATGCTCGTATGCTGTTTTTTCTGTTACAGAAAGGTCTGAATGATCCCAACACAAGTGTTACGACACTTTACATAGTGTGGGTGTGGGTCGCGTCCAAATTAAAAAGAAATGTTGCATCAGCCCGTTGAGAAAGTAGGATGAGGAGTAGAGCGTATAGAAAGACGTCGAGAGAGAATGTACTGTGTATATTTTCCTTAATTGCAGCATGCGTACAATTAGGACCTGCTCTTTTTGTGATGCGGAACAAGAGGTGTGTGTGTGTGTGTGTGTGTGTGTGTGTGTGTGTGTGTGTGTATGTGTGCGTACTTTGAGGGTGTACATACTATTAGTTTGTGCTCGGTTGTTGAAGCACTTTTCTGGGGTGTTTGAGCAGTTTATGTAAATATTAGTCATCCTATTGTTTAAATTGTTCGATATTTTGTCTTTGAAAACATAGCATCACCGTACCAGCATTTAAGGAAAAACCAACAATATTCGTCTTAGAGATGTTGATAAAGAAAGAATGGCATGTATGTGAATGCTGGATTAATATTAGACATCTAATACCAGCACATGCATGGTTTTATTAAGTCTTCCAGTCTCAAATATTACAAATATGTAACCTTGAGTAGTCAGTGCTGAACGTTATAGTGTCCTGGAACTCTTTCACATTATGATAGCATAATTTGACCTGCGTTGACAGATTTCTTTTTTTTGTTAGTTATTTCTTCTAACTTCCCATCAGAGTATGTACCTAATTATCTTTGTGTAAGTAATATTTATTCCTGTAGTTGTCAGTGCACAAGATTGCAGTATCTTATCCGATCACGCAATTTAATTATTTTCAAATTCATATAAAAGAAATATCGGTGGGTTGTATAAATCTACCCTTTATTATAAAAAGAGTCCTCCCTTTTCCCAAAGTGATCTCGGAAAAGACTATTTATATGACTGTTTCTGTGATCTGTTTGAAAAAAAAAAATGTATCGTTGCCAGCTGCACGTGATGCAAGGAAAAATAATTAAGAACAAGAAGAAAACAAAGCGTAAAAAGTGATAATAATAATAATAGTAATATTAATAATGATAATAATAATAATAATAATAATAATAATGATGATGATAATAATAATAATAATAATAATTATAATAATAATAATAATAATGATATATTATGATATTTGTGGCAGGGTGGCTGTAATACAAGTGTTCCCAGAAGTATGAAGTTTTAACAATGGATGATAAAAATAAATCCTTTGAAAATACAATCTCCGAAAAACTGGTAGAAGTGGAAATTTTTGTATCCGGAATCTTTCGTCTTCCGTTGCATAAGAATGTTTGCTTTTAAATCTATAAAATTAGACTCATGATGAAATAACTGCTTTGCATTATCATTATTATCATTTATAATCATTGTTTGCTTCGCAGGCTCGGTCATCATTTTCTGCGTAGAAACTTATTATGGAAATACGTTTCACTTATTCAGACATCTTGTTGCTGCATCTACCTATGAGCATGTTGTGCGTTTAACGTTGTAACAGATCTATTTTGTGCATTAAATGCATGACGGAAGCATATTTATGTAACCCTGGAGATCAGATGGACCTGCTCTCCTAGAAAAGAAGTTAATTGTGGTCTATCAATCTTTAAGGGATGTGTTCTAGAAAGATGGCAAACTAAAACTTACCCTCCATCCTGTGAGTAAACTTTTCTTTATTACTATTCATCAAACAGAAACTGATTCATATGAGCGTTAGTACCGATTTCTAAAACGAGAAAAAGGTCCGTAACTTATGACTGATGTAAAACTTGTACTAGTCATTGCATTAGTACAGTCAGCAGTTTTGGGCTGAAATCCTTGTCAGTTTTTCTATTTTTATGTGCAAAATGTGTCAGAATGTTTCCTGTGTACATGCACAAAGATACTTGTTTGCAAATTGCTCAACTGCGCCTTTTTTGGATGATGAAGAGGCTCGAAAATGGGGAAAAAAGGAAACTTCCTACTAAACTGTGAGTATCGTTTTCTATGTTCCTTTCACATGTTGAAATTTGCACACCACGAGATACTTCACAAAGCATCATCACAGATTGCTAAACTACGTTCCTTGTCTTTTCCTTTGCAATTTTTTTTTTTCTCTTTTTTTTTTTCAACCGCGCCCCACTAGGACTGTGCCGGAGAAATTTACTACAGTGGATGTGGAAACTGCGAGGGAAGAGTGCGGAGTGATTTCCCACGTTGGGCTTAAGAACACTACGTAAAATGCAGACTTTGTGCATATCGTATTTATTAAGAGTAGATGAGGCTTATAAACCCAGTGTAATGATATTCTTTCAAAACAGTTCCTGTGTCTGATGTCTGTACAAAATACGCTAGCTTTTCTGTACAGTATTATTCAGTTTTTAATAAAATACGATTGATATACCTCACATGTTTTTGCTGCATATTTTTCTTAACTTATAACTCCAAGGACTTGAAGGTGGCGACGTTGGTCAACCTCGATTGTTTATACATTCATGTATGTGTGTGTTTATATACTGTATATATATATATATATATATATATAATATCATACCTATATATTCTACATATGTATATATATATATATATATATATATATATATATATATTATCATACCTATATATTCTATATATATATATATATATATATATATATATATATATATATTATCATACCTATATATTCTATATATATATATATATATATATATATATATATATATATATATTCCTTCCATAAGGGTATACACAAGCAAATCAAAACAATGCAGAAGTGTTTTCATTTTTATCCATCATGTGACTTTATCGATCAGATGAATAGCAAATAGAAGAGATGCAAATTACAATGTTATGAGACGTATACATGTAGCTACTTTCTGTCGCCATTTCTCCTTGAGGAATGAAATTGATACTTGATATGTCAAGCTGTTTGTTTAAACAGTAAAGAGGACTGACACAAAGAATGTGCGATAGTGATTCTTGAGAATAGCATGATTTTTACTTTCATTCTTAATACTCAGTCGCTAGGCGTGATAGTCGGAACGACAGGTACCAAGAAAACATGACAGGATTAAATTGCCTTAAGGTATTTGTAATTGTTTTCGTCTCATCAACATATGTAGATTGTTAACATCATACTGAAAACACCTAAACACCGTTTTCCAGCTATGAAAATTGCAAGCATTAATCTAACATTAATTATATACATCTGATGGTGATAAAATTCATATTGAGAATTGATCATTATCTTACGATTGATAATCAAGTGAAACATGATTATACTAAACGTTTTGTTATTCTTTTTCTTTTGAGGATCTCACCCATTTCCTTGATCCCGTGAATTTCAAATTGTTGATATCATTTGAATAATGTTTGTACATGGTATATCCTTAATACCAGAGAGAGAGAGAGAGAGAGAGAGATGAATTACTTGTACATAATTATATTAAACATAATTTCCTGTGACTGCTATTTCCGGAAAATAAAAAAAAAATCCTCTAAATAACTTTGAGTAGTCTTCAAATCTGTACTAAAGACCTATCTTTTCCAGCAATTTTCATGAATAATACAATTATTGTGAGATGCGAGTGCTTGTGAATGTTCTTTAAAGACAAATCGCGTTGTATAAATGCTGTTCTTTGTGATCTTTATGATCATCATTAAATATTATACTGTACCTGACAATCTAGCTCTCCCAAATCTCCAGATTTGTTTTTTCTATCTTGCTCAAATGTTCATCAACGTACAAAGACCTCATTTATTCGAAATGATTGTGACTTAATTAGATCTGTCCGGAAAACTATGGCAATAACGAAATTACAAACAGTAACTAGAAGTGATCCAAACTTTATGACGATTTAATTCAAAGAAGAAATTTGAGCTTTCTGTGACTTTCCGAGTGTATTAGCAAAACATAGTAGGAACTGTCTGTTTATACTACTTCGAAACAATAATATAAGTATTAACTAAACTGTATACGGCGTTTATAAGCTCCGCTTCATGAAGACATAATTACATCAGGAATCTGATTGCAGAAGTTTGTTTTCATAGACAATGTTTTCATGACTCGTTTTGAACTTTGATAGCACACCGTGTACAGTAACGTGTGTAGGATGCCAATTTAATATAATTATTACTATGAAAACCACAGCGAATCTTTCAAATATGATATAATTTTCTAGCTATTTAAAGAGTCAGTTTAACGAAATTATGGACCTATAATAACATGTATTAATTCAAATACACTTTTGATAGCAAGATGAGAATTTTATTGATATCTAAAAAATGAATATTTTTCAATCTCACCTTATGATAGATTAATGTCTCTTATTAGGTCATGGTAACTAAAGTTAGCATAATTAAATTTCTTCAGAATAGTTACAATTAAGGAAAACCTGTGATGTATGGCTATATAAACTTGGGATTAGGCTTAGAAGGAACTCGGAGGGATCAGAGTCGGAATCTGTCGTCAAAACAATAAGTGCTGTAGAAACTGTGTATCAAAAAGCATTTACAAAGCTCTGGATATCCCCATAACCGTGTCGCATGGCTACTTTCTAATGACGTGAAACACACGTCCCATGAGCTGTGGTAAAGCTATAAGCCAAGCCGGCGCTAGTCTCAACATGAGGAAAAATGCGCAATCTATAATGTTCCCTCACCTATAGAAGCCCCCATTTTCAAAGTAAGTTTGAAGTAAGACTGGAATATATTAATAAATTAATACTGCTCTCCCTTGCGCCTTCGCGAATGACAGACGGGTATGTTTTATTTGTTATCTACTCACTACATAGCTGATATTGTAGTGCAAATATATAGCGATTTGCTCGTCTCACAACGTGAGTTCTGTAACGGTGGTGAAACAAGCAGAAAAAAACAATACTGAGGAAAGTTAATTATTCTATTGATCTGTAGCATTTCTAAGGATGCATGTGTTGCAGCACACTTTGAAGATAGTCAGGCGGAGCAGTGGCTGTGCCAGGGCGTAGGCAAGAGGGTTGAGTGTGCTGTTACCGTAGGATATCCAACGCACTATATTTCGGAGTTCCGTAGAATACGACAACCTGGTGATCAGCGAGGAATCGAAGGAGTAAAGGACCAACTTTAAAGTAGCCGGAAGCCACGTTAAGAAAAAAGTTACCACGACAAAAGTCAGTGTGCGCATCGCCTTGTTTCCTTTCGACGTACCTGGTGCTGTGCTCATGTTCCGTTGATTAGACGTTGACCTGGAGTTTCCTGATACAAGTGTACGACCAAATGATGATGGTTCTTCTCTTTCCACTAGTATATTTGGAAAAATTGCTGTCTCCTTTGACTGATTGGTAGAGACCTGTCGTTCGCCTGACCCTTCTTGCAAATGCTTTTCTACATGACGCTCTGCTTCTTTTGACTCGCCCAGTTTACGTCCTTCAATCACCTTTGATTCTTCGACGTCGCTGCTGATGTTTGCTATCATCAGAGACTTTCCACTCTTGACAAACGACATCCCCGCCGGAGTACTTCTCGGAAACGACACGTCGCTAGAATCCTTCTCACTGTGAAGGTATCTTTTGCCATTCCCCGATGTCAGATTACCGGCCGTCATTGTGCTGTAGTAGATGCGAATACACAGTACTGTGACTGCCACAAATGGGATTATGCTTCTCAAGATTACAACGACGACACTCGCGACAAAATTGGCTGCATAGTTTGGAAGGCACGAGCCAGACGCATCTTTACGTCCGGTTGGGCGAAGAAAGTCCATAGCGGTCCGATGCCCAGCCAGACAGCGAAAGGAAGGAGCCAGGTAAACAAGTTTGCAATCATGGCCCATCGCTTGTTCTTCATCTTGTAATGATGCAGAGGATACGACGTTGCCAGGTAACGATCGAAGCAGATGACGACGATTCCGAAGACGGACACGCCCTGCAGCGCGTGCTGGAGTCCAATGAAAACGTGACAGAAAGGTTGACCCAAAACCCAAGTCCTGCCAGAGAGAAGAAACGTCGCGCGAATCGGCATACACACTAAACCAACGAGGAAGTCGGCCACGGTCATATTAATGATGTAGTAGTTGCTATATGTCCGTAGCTTGCTCTCGTCGTAGAACGCCACGAGAATGACAAAATTCGAAACGATGGTCACCACTGTTAAGCATAGCACAGCAACCACCTGCCAGATTAGAGATGGATGTATCGTAGTCGCTACGAAAACCGTTTCATCGGTGACATTGAAATCGCCATCCATGGAGAGAGTGCTCATGACGATGATTCTTACGATGATTTCTAGGAAAACACGCATAGAAATTCTATAGTTTTATTTCTTCAGTTGTTCTTAGCGACGAGTCTACGATTTTCTGTGCTTTTGGCTCCATCTGTAAGAGAATAATTATGTTTATGAGAAAGTACCAAAAGTGATCTAAAACTGTATCTAAAATTTTTTTATTTAAGAATAGATGTAATTTATATTCTGGAATAGTGATTATTAGGAACGTACTCAACTATGTGGATTTGTTATTTTCCAAATAATTGTGATTATTACAAGCTTCACCGACAGAATGCATAAGGCCCTTGTGGACTGCGAAATTTACTGAAAAAAGGGTCAGCTTGTCATTAAGACACTAATAAATCTGAATTTCGCTGCATATCAAAGATTTAATGGAACTTGTTACATCACTTAATAACTCTTACAATATAAAGATAATGACAATAAGTTATATTTTCAAAAAGCGTCCGTATTAGGCATAGCTGAATTAAGTTAGATTATCTAGTAGGCCGGCAATGAATGGTCCTAGTTTTCCAAAACAACGTAGTCGCGACGCATGCATGTCGCAATTGTTTCGTATTCAATTAATGCAACGTTGGTTACCTGTTTTGTATACAATAGTTGCGAGACATAATTGTGTTGTACTTGTAGATTGATTACTAGCAATAAAATCAGTAATAACTGTTCAAATCCTAAAAAACAACTTTAGTTAGAATCATTCACAACGCGCTAAAGAAGCACATTTTCATTCCAGAATTTTTACCCCAAGTTGTAAGGTGGAAATGCTATCAGTTTATAGCATAGATTCAATTTCCGTGTAGCAGTTACTGAAAGCAGCAAGTTGCGACTCTGAGTCACTAGTTGTGGTCTCCCAGTCACATGCGCTGGGCTGTAAGAGTCTTGGGAGCCTGAATGGTCCAACACTGTCAGATTCGAGTCGTTATATTTACCGATCTCGAAATGAAGTTCCTCGGTTCGAGCATGAATCAAGTCAACACTAATTTCTTTGAAGATAATTTAAAAACTGTAAAGACCACCAATAATTATTGCTTCGGCAAAATCTTTAATTCTTGTAAAAAAGGATTCTTTAATTCTGACAGCGACATCATAGAACGAAAAAACGTAATTCAGTTTTCATTTTTGGGCTTACTAAAAATGATGATGTGTAGCAAAGAAAGGAATTGAATGTGAAAGCCTGATTACGACCAGACTCATGACCATTAGTCTATGTTACAAGAAACTTATTATGTTACCAAAAAATAAACCATTATTTTGACGCTTGTATTATCTATGTATAACGTGTGGAAATGAAAATCATAAAGGAATGATTTGAAAAATGATCAACCCTAACCATCGTTGGTAAATATATATATATATTTTTTTTTTCACAACATTGATTCAAAAATAGCAATTGTGTCAGATATTCTTTAAAAGGTTATGCCGTTATTGTTACATACGAGACTCAAGAGAGCAAAATTACATAACGAAGTGGTGTAGGGACATACCAGTTTATCGAGGAGAAGCTGTGAGACAGAAGGTAGTGATCGACGTGACGAGTGGAGGAGATCTGAAATGAGATGTTCGGACGAATGACTTAAAGTTTTATCCTAAAAAAATGTTCCAGCATCTCAAGCTCAAGGGGGGAGGGGGAGGGGGGAGGGAGAAAAGATATTCCAGTATTTAATCACGAGGGTGTGCTTCAGCGTCATCTGTCATTGGCATTTAGAAAAGTCATTTCCGCCCACATTATACTCTTAAAGGGATGGTAGTAGTTCGGGTGAGATGAGAATTCAGCTATTAACTTTTTGTGAGATTCTTAGAGACCACTTTATGAAATTGTGAAAAGCATACAATTCTATACCAGCAATTCAACATTTATTTGATGAAACTCAGTTTTAAAATGATTGAGATATAAAAAAAAACAAACAAACACAGCGAAACAAAGCAATTCTAATGAAAAGTGAATATTACTTTTATGAGGATTACTTTGTTTTGGATATCTCAACCATTTCAAAAGCAGTTTCCTCAAGTAAACTTTGCAGTCCTCTTAGAATTATATGCTCTTTCATATTTCATAAATAGTTTCTCATTATCTAACAACAAAAAAATCATGATCATAAAATTCTGAACCTCAAACTACATCTCAATCGAAACTATACCTTTAATGGACATTTTTATGGAGTGTTTTTTATCGTATCCTAGCTGATTATCTTGCCATAATACAAAATGATACACGTAACTCTAAGAAGCTGGATAACTTATCGATCTCGGAGGGGCTCTATGATGAAGAAAGCTTGAGTAAAGTAGATTCGAGAAAGGCGCATTCAGAATCGCTCATTTGTTCAATAAACTGCGGGCTTTCAAAAATATCGATTGTGTTTTAAAGGCTTTTCCTGTTAAAGTAGCTTCATTTTTTTTTTCATTTTACTTCCAGAATGCTATTATTGGCCACAGGTTGACTCTCATTATTCTTTTTTTTTTTTTTGTAATATATAGATGTGACTTAGTACCTTTTGGAAACAACGCTTCGTCTACATACTTCGACCGCCTGCTCTGTAAACTTCTCTGGAGAGTAGGCTGAAACTCGATCCTTTGGAACATTAAAACTTGGCAAATTCAATAATGAAATCAATAATTCACTTGCAGATGGAAAATCATACTGCTAAATGAAAAAAAAAAAATGAAGCAAAGGTCTTTAAGGCTAGCACATTCAGCAATGCACATATTAGTAGGCCTATCACTCTTAAAATATTGGGTAAATTTAGTAGGGTATTGTTTGTTGGTAAAAAAAAAAATCATCATTCTGGGCAATTATCGCCCAATTGAGCTTTTAGGGGATTAAACCAAAATTGGGCAATTATTTTTACTTAAATATTGGGTGAATATTTACAAACAGAATTGGTAATGGAGAGTTGGGTACTTTTTGCCCCGCTGTTGTGTATTAAATGACGCATTCCCTTTACGTGTTGGGTAATTTTTGTTGGGCAACTGATACTTGGGTAGAAATTCGCCTTATATAACTTACCAACTTTATTTTGCACATTAAGCCTGAGTATTTCTTATCAGTACTAGGTTAATTTTGTTACATTCCTTTCTAAGTTGGTAAATTTTCATGGACAAGTAAAAAAGTCTGTGCGTGTACGCGTGTATGTGTGTATGTGTGTGACGGTGTGTGTGTGTGGTATAGGCATACGTATGGAAGGATGGCCGAACCTTACGATTTTGTAGGGGGTACCAAGAACTGCTATAGGGTGTTCTCCGTTTTTAGTAGGAACTTTTCAACTTTCAACTTTCAACTTTATTTTCACCTCCATCAAAATGAACAAAGAAATTTATTTACATTGCATATACACGGGATATTTGTGATATAGAACAAAATTTGAAAAGGTACATAAGAAAATTATGAAAATGAAAAGTAGATGTGATTACATCTTTGTTAAATACATAAAGCGTATAATACAAGTCAACTAAGGATGAGGATGGAAGTGGAGGGTCCCACTAAGAAGCAAAGCTTGTACGATATGGGACCTCAGAAAAATACACAAAACATCAATATAAAACACAATAAACGAACCGATGTCAACTGACATCAAAATGATTGGGAAGAGGAAAAAGAGAGAAAAGGAAAGGAAAGCAAAAGAGGAAAAAAAGAGGAAAAAAAGGGAGAAAAAAGAGGGAACTACAGGGAGGGGGACAACACATACATACACACACACACACACACACACACACACACACACAGACACGGTATTGTCTATATATATATATATATGTATATATATATATATATATATATATATATATATATATTATTTATGTATTATAATTAACATATATAAGCAAGAGCTACATTGTGGACGTATTCGGACATAATTTTCTTACGTTTCCCTTTATTCCGTCAACACCGGAGGGGTTAAAAAATCAACATTGTGGGAGTATCTGCTGTGGGAGCAAACTACAGGATACTCCTAAAATATTGCTAGTTTGTGTTTTGTGTGTGTTTGTGTGTGTGTGTGTGTGTACGTGCGTGTGTGTGTCGGTTTGTGTTCAAATAGTTAGATGACACAATTTGAAACCCATATACCTGACTGGACTTGCTTACCACCTCATTCCAGATTAAAACCCAGTAACTAAAACATTGAAATGTTGATACCAGTTGATACCAGTTGGTTTCTATTGGTTTCTACTTTTTTTTTGCTCATGAATATTCATAAGCTTTCAAATTCTCTTCGTAAAAAAGATGGAATATTGTTGAATCTAATGTTTTTTTATGATTTTAATAAACTCTGAAATGTCTGATATGTATTAGAAATTTATTGAATATTATTGCCGTGATATTTACAATTTCAACTTGTACCTCTGATGAGGTATTTTCATATTTTCATGATAAAAAAAAGTAATCTACATGGTAACCATGTCTTAAAGCATTACAACTGAATGACCCTATATATATGAATGGAATATTCCTGGTACTAACTAGGTCTAGGATGTAGGCTAAGCCTAGACGTACTTGTAGGTATAGGCTTTATGACTAGCTGTAGGATTATGATAGGTTAGATATGAACAATGTCTTGACATACACATGTTCTGGTAAACACCCACACATCAAATAATTCAACACAAAATTTTTGATTAACCAAATTCAACTTACTAAACAGTTGGACAAATGGAAGTTGGGCAATATCTAATATGGTAAAATTGGTTGGGCAAAAGATTACCCAACTCAAAATATAACCAACGGTTGGAAAATTGCAAAGTTGGGTAAAGTCTGATTGGTCAACAGCTGATGGGCAATTTAATTTGCCCAACCACATAGCAAACTCATTACCCAACATCAGTTGGGCAGATTTTAACCAATAGTTGTGTGGACAGTATTAATGTTGCCCAGTTTTGGTTAAAAGTTGGGTATTTTTCGCCCAACTATTTTAAGAGTGTACAGACGTGCCTTTTCCACACTCTTCATAGTAAGTTTGGGTAGTCAGTCGTAATTGTTTTCCTTTTTTAATACGTACAATGTGAGTGCTTTTGTGTGTGATTAACTCAAGCGCAGGCCATTTAAATGCGATGTACATTTTCTATTTTCTTTCTTTTTTTTTTTACTTTCGTTTCGTTCAAACAAGAAAACGACTTAGATATCATAGACCTTGGGATGCTGGACGATAATAGATCGATTTAATAATGCATTGACATCGTCCCCTATATCCGGAGTAGCCTCTTCAGTGTTGGCACTGCTCTGCCATGCAGAGGGCCCTGACATTACCATTACCCAATCGTTGCCAGGCACCTTTTTATACACCTGACATATGGTTGGTAGAAACACCTTGTCCAAGGATGCAGTAAGCACTGTGCTGGATTCGAACTACGGTTCTCCGATTAGGAATCAGGAGTTTTATCCAATATGCCACAGTGCCCCCAGATCAAGACGATCAAAATGTGCTGCATGAATTCCTTTGCTCGCTTTATGACAAAGAAGCAATGGATGCCAATAACAGTACACTTTGATTCTCTGTTGTGAATCCGATTTTGATGATACCGCCTTTATTCTATCCGTATGAAATGTCACCCCATTTTTTCAATATTCCTATATGGGTTTGCACACGCTAATATTAATGAAATCCTGGTTTTGGTCTATATTCCAAGGCAAGTATATGCCAAGGATACAGCTGATTGCATCGCTGCCTCATCCACCCTTTACACGTGGTTGCTACTTATATCAGTGTCTTGGAAAAACGTTTGGAACTTTGAAAAAGAAATATAGCACAAAAAACAAAAAAACAAAAACAACAAAAAACAACAACAACGCGAGGAACTGTAATATTCCCTAATTTTCTTCATAGTTTAGCTCCGATTTGGTAAAAATATCTACCATTGTTCTTCTGAGACTACATGAGAGCCAACTTTAACATATTGTGGAATTGGAAGTGTGTGTGTGTCTCTGTGTGTGTGTTTGCGTGTGTTTTCAGATGAATACAGAAAATTTTTCATTTTTGTACAGTTCTACTGAAACTGTCAGTGTTCTGTTCGCTTCATTACAGTTTATTGAACGATGTCCAGTAGAGTATAAGGCATGTTAGGGAGTGAATTTCTTCTTCGATATATACATTACATTGTAGTCCTGCATGGATAAGCTAGAAACAATTGGTCGAATCTTTGAAGTAACGATACCTCTTCCCTCACAACATCGGGAATCGCGTCATCGATAGCACAATCGATTGTCGTTGACTCTCTTTCGCATATATATATATATATATAGGTAACACACACACACACACACACACACACCCGTATATATATATATATATATATATATATATATATATATATAAACAATTCAAAACATGAGAATATGTTAAATTGGACTAGACCGATCATATCTCATCTTATGTAGATGTAGATCGAGACCTATTCGTATCGTTTGGTATCGTATTCTCCTTTTGCAATTTGTCAAACTCATACTCTCTTCAAGTGCCAAAACTCACTATCGGCTATAATCACCAGAACGATCGAATTTAAGTCCATCTCTTTAAAGTTTCAAATGACGTCTTATTTTGTCACCAACTGCACATCTTTCCCCTTTTCCGTTTTCCCTTTTCCCTTTTCGTTTCCGAAATCCACTGTTTATTTCAACCAGTCACATTTTGCCGAGAACTACGGAAATGCATGATATATCAAGCTATCTAAACAGTCAGTTTAACGAAATTGTAGACGTAATAGTAACCTAAATGAATTCAATGCACTTTTGATAGCAAGACAAAAAATGTGCTTGTATAAAAAATGGATTTTTTTTTTCAATCTCACCCTATGATAAATTAATGTCTCGTGTTTAGTCAAGATAGCAAAAAGTCAGCATAATTGAATTTCTTCAGAAGCTATGGCTATAAAACGTTGTGATTAGGCTGTAAGAAGAAACTCGCAGAGATCGGGTCGGAACCAAGAAATAGAAATTGTGCTGCAAAAAGCATATACAAAGTAAATCGTAAATAAGGCTACTTTATTTTATTTTCATTGCAGCTTTTGATTTCCTGATAGTCGCGTTGCGTGGTTGCAATCTGTATTAATAAGTCTCAGTAAAGTGAAAAACACACTCCATGGGCTTTGGTAAATAAGCTAACTATTCCGAACCGGCGCTGATCTCCACAAAGGTACCATGAAAAATGTAGATAATGTTCATGCACCTTTAGAAGACCCCATTTTGAAAGTAAGTCTAAAGTAAAAGAGTGGATTATACAATTGATGAATTAATACTGCTCTCACTTGCGCCTTCGCGACTGATAGACAGATCTCTGTTCATTTTGTTATCTACTTACTTCATAGCGTCTAATATTGTAGTGCAAATATTAAGCGATTAGCTCGTCTCACAACAAGAATTCTTTAGCGGTGATGAAACAAACAGAAAAAATGCTGAGGGAAAGTTAATTATTCTATTGATCTGCAGCATTTCTAAGGCTGCATTTGTTGCAGCACACTTTGAAGATAGTCAGGCGGAGCAGTGGCTGTGCCAGGGCGTAAGCGAGAGGGTTGAGTGTGCTGTTACCGTAGGATATCCAACGCACTATATTTCGCAGTTCCGTAGAATACGACAACCTGGTGATCAGCGAGGAATCGAAGGAGTAAAGGACCAACGTTAGAGTAGCCGGAAGCCACGTCAGGAAAAACGTTACCACGACAAAAGTCAGTGTGCGTATCGCCTTGTTTCCTTTCGACGTACTTGGTGCCGTGCTCATGTTCCGTTGATTAGACGTTGCCCTGGAGTTTCCCGATACAAGTGTACGACCAAATGATGATGGTTCTTCTCGTTCCAGCAGTATAGTTGGAAAAATTGCTAACTCCTTTGACTGATTGGTAAAGACTTGTCGTTCACCTGACCCTTCTTGCAAATGCTTTTCAACATGACGCTCTGCTTCTTGTGACTCGCCCAGTTTACGCCTACCACTCACCTTTGATTCTTCGAAGTCGCTGCTAATGTTTGCAATCTTCTGAGACCTTCCACTCTTGGCAAGCGAATTCCCCGCCAGAGTACTTCTCGGAAACGACTCTTCGCTAGAATCCTTCTCACTGTGAAGGTATCTTCTGTCATTACCCGATGTCAGATTGCCCGCCATCATCGTGCTGTAGTATATGCGAATACACAGCACAGTGACAGCCACAAATGGGATTATACTTCTCAAGATTACAACGACGACACTTGCGACAAAATTGGTTGCATAGTTCGGAAGGCACGAGCCAGATGCATCTCTACGTCCGGTTGGTCGAAGAAAGTCCCAGAGCGGTCCGATGCCCAGCCAGACAGCGAAAGGGAGGAGCCAGGTAAACATGTTTGCAATCATGGCTGATCGCTTGTTCTTCATCTTGAAATGATGCAGAGGATACGACGTTGCTAGGTAACGATCGAAGCAGATGACGACGATTCCAAAGACGGACACGCCCTGCAGCGCGTGCTGGAGTCCAATGAAAACGTGACAGAAAGTTTGACCCAATACCCAGGTCCTGCCCAAGAGAAGAAACGTCGCGCGGATCGGCATACACACTAAACCAACGAGGAAGTCGGCCACGGTCATGTTGATGATGTAGTAGTTGCTATAAGTCCGCAGCTTCCTTTCGTCGTAGAACGCCACGAGAATGACAAAATTCGAAACGATGGTCACCACCGTTAAGCATAGCACAGCAACCACCTGCCAGGTTATAGATAGGTGGATCGTGGTCGCTACGAAAACCGTTTCTTCAGTGACATTAACAACGCCATCCATGGAGAGAGTGCTCATGACGATGATTCTTACGATGATTTCTAGGGAAATACGCGAGGAAAAATTAACAGTTCTATAGTTTTATTTCTTCAGGAGTTCTTAGCGACAAATCTATGATTTTCTGTGCTTTTGGCGCCATCTGTAAGAGAATGATTATATTTATGAGAAATCAAAAAGTACCAAGAGTGATCTAAAAATTGTATTTAAAATTTCTTATTTAAAAACTGTAGTTTATATTCTGGAATAGTGATTATTAGGAACGTACTCCACTATTTGGATTTTTTATTTTCCAAATGATTGTGATAAGCAGGCCCTATTATAAAAGCTTCACCGGCAGAACGCATAAAGTCCTGGTGGATTGCAATTTACTGGAAAAAAAATGTCAGCCAGTCATTATGAAATTAATAAATCTGATTTTCCGTGCATACTTCATATTAGAGAAAGATTTAATGGAACTTGTTGCTATAACTAAGTCTTTCCTTAATGATAATGATAATGATAATAATAACAATAACAATGATAACAATAACAAATTACATCTATATAGCCCTTAATACAAAAGTTTGTAGCGTTTTACAAAAGACACTTTATACATTATTTGTTGCAAGCTCACACATTTTGCTTTCAATTTAGTTCAAAATGTGACAACTTTTAACTTTTTTTTTAAAAAAAGTTCGAACATTAATTAAGTCAATACTAATCTCTTTGAAGATAATTTAAAAACTGTGAAGACCAACACTTGCTTCGGCAAAACTTTTCATTCGTCTAATATCTAAAGAAGGAAATGTGATTCTGACAGCGACATCAAAGAACGAAAAAAAAAAAACATAATTCAGTTTTCATTTATGGGCTCACTAAAAAAGAATTGATGTGTAGAAAAGGAAGGAATGGAATGTGAAAGCCTGATGACGACCAGACTCATGACTATTAGTCTATGTTACAAGAAACATATTATGTTACGAATTTAAACCATTATTTTAACGCTTGTATTATCTATGTATAATGTTTGGAAATGAAAATGATAAAAGAATCATGATTTGGAAAATGATCAATCCTAACCCTCGTTGGTAAAAATATAATATTTTTCACAACATTGATTCAAAAGTAGCAATTGTGCCAGATATTCCTTTAAAAATGTTATCCCGCTATGGTTACATGTGAAACTCAAGAGAGCAAAATTACACAGCGAAGTTTCGTTGGGACATACCAGTTTATCGAGGAGAAGCTGGGAGACAGAAGGTAATGACCAACGTGACGTGTGGAGGAGATCCGAAATGAGATGTACTTGCGCGAAACCGAAGTTTTAGCTCAACAGAATACTCCAGCATCTCCAGTGAAAAAATAGGAAAAAAAATCCATTATTTATCATTAGGGCGCGCTTCAACGTCACCTGTCATTGACATTTTAAAAAGTCATCTTCGCCAGAAGTATACCCTTAAAGGGATGGTAGTATAGTTTTGGTTGAGATGAGAATTCAGCTATTAACTTTTTGTGAGATTCTTAGTGACCCCTTTATGAAATGTTGAAAAGCATACAATTCTATACCAGGAATTCAAAATTTATTTGATGAAACGGCTGAGATATAAAAAAAAACAAACAAACAAAGCGAAATAAAGCAATTCTGATAAAATGTAAGTCTTACTTTTTATGAGGATTACTTTGTTTTGGATATCTCAACCATTTTAAAAGCAATTTCCTCGAGTAAACTTTGCAGTCATCTTAGAATTATATGCTCTTTCATATTTCATAAATAGTTTCTCATTATCTAACAAAAAAAAAAAAATCATCATCAAAAAGTCTGAAAATTCAAGCTCCATTTCAACCGAAACTATACCTTTAATGGACATTCTTATGGAGTGTTTTTTTTTATCGTGGTATCTTAGCTGATTTGCTGATTACTTTGTCATGATACAAAATGATACAAGTCACTCTATGAAGCTGAATAACTTATCGATCTCAGAGTGATTCTACGATAAGGAAAGCTTGAGTAAGTGGACTTTTGAAAAGCGTATTCAGAGTTCCTCTTTTGTGAAATAAACTGCGGGCTTTCACAAATATCGATCGTGTTCTAAAGGCCTTTCCTGTGTAATTTGGCTTGATTTATTTTTTGATCATTTTTACATTTAGACTGCTTTTATTGATGACAGGTTGCCTGACGTTATTCTTTACTTTTGTAATATATGGATGTGACTTAGTACCTCTTAGAAACAAGCGCTTCGTCTATATACTTCGACCGGCTGCACTGTCAAGTTTCTTTCAAACCAGAAAGTGGAGAGTAGGCTGTAACTTGCTGCTTTGGAACATTAAAACTTGGCAAAATCAATAAATTCAATAATGGACTTGCAGATCAAAATCATACTGTTCAATGAAAAAGAAAATGAAGCAAAGGTCTTTACTGCTATCACATTCAGTAGTGCACATGTAGGCCTACAGACGTGTCTAATCCGCACTCTCCATAGTAAGTATGTGTAGTCATGGTAGTTGGTCATTTTTGTTTTGCTTCTTTTAGCACGTACATTGCAAATGTTTTCGTGTGTGATTAACTCAAGTGCAAGCCATTTAAATGCGATGCATATTTTCTTTTTTACTTTACTTTCGTCTCGTTCAAGCAAGAAAACGATTTAGATATCACAGACCTTTGGATGCTGGACGATGTAAAATCGATTTAACAATGCATTGACAAGGTCCCCTTTATCTGGAGTAGCCTCTTCAGTGTTGCCACTGCTCTGCCATGCAGAGTGCCCTGACATAACCATTACCCAATCGTTGCCAGGTACCTTTTTATACACCTGACATATGGGTGGTAGAAACACCTTGTCCAAGGATGTAAGCACTGGGCTGGATTCGAACTCCGGTCCTCCGATTCGGAGTCAGGAGTTTTATCCACAATGCCACAGTGCCCCCTGATCAAGACAATCAAAATGTGCTGCATGATTTCCTTTGCTCGTTTTATGACAATGAAGTAATGAATGTCAATAACATTACACTTAGGTACACTATCGTGGATCCTATTTTGATGATACCGCCTTTCTTCTATCCGTATGAAATGTTACCCTATTTTTTCAATATTCCTATATGGATTTGTACACGATATTATTAATGCAGTCCTGGTTTTTGGTGGTTGCTACTTATATTAGTGTCTTGGAAAAACGTTTGGAGCTTTGAAAAAGAAATATAGCCCACACAAAAACAACAACAACATCAACTACACCGACAACGCGAGGAACTGTAATATTCCCTAATTTTCTTCATAATTTAGCTCCGATTTTGTAAATATATCTACCATTGTTTTTTTTTTTCAGATTACATGAGAGCCAACTTACATACTAACATATTGTGGGATTGGACTGTAAGATGTGTTTGTTTGTTTGTTTGTGTGTGTGGGTGGGTGTGTTTGAGTGTGTTTTCAGATGAACTTTCATTTTTATGTCTATTCCTGCATTAAGTCCTTCCAAAATTATCGACAATATTAACGTAAGTATATATATATATATATATATATATATATATATATATATATAGATATAGATATATATACATAATAAAGTCTAGGTCCAAACATGTTGGGAAGTTACGTATTGGCTCCAATATAACGAATAATCAAGAAATAAACTGGTAATGCATTTTTTGCCAATAAAAATTTTATTGAATTCATTTTATTGAATGCATTTTTATTGAATACATTTCATTAATATGCATTTTATTGAATGAATTTTCAGAATGCATTTTTTTTTTTGCCGTGTCTCATAGCAACCAAGTCTGTATATGAGTGCGCGCTCTACATGTTCAATCTGTGTTTTGGTACAGTCATTGGCCAAAAAATGCATTACCAGTTTATTTCTTTATTCTTCTATATATATATATATATATATATATATATATATATATACATATATATATATATATATATGTATATAATACATGTATATATATAAATATGTATAAATATATATATGTATATATATAATATATATATATATATGTATATAATACATGTATATATATAAATATGTATAAATATATATATGTATATATATAATATATATATATATATATATATATATATATATATATATATAATGAAGTGGGATTGGCCCCGTAGGTGATGGGTGCTGCATTATTTTTGGTATAGTTGTGACGGACGAATGACTGCTGGCAGACGTTGCAGTATATTCACTTTGCTTTATATGTATATATATATATATATATATATATATATATATATACATACACACATGTGTGTGTGTGTGTGTGTGTGTGTGTGTTTTGTAATCGAATGGGGCTTATTGCAATACAATTTCGCTGTCTTTGTAGGTTGACGTTAACTGCATATACATATATGCGAGCCAAGAGACCACCGCGGAGTGCTGTGAATGCTAGTTTGTCCTCATGAATAAAAGGCGTATATTTCAATCTCTTATTATTTCATATATACACACATAGACACACACACATATTCTCTACATGTATCTATATCTATTATACATATACACGTTTCGTTGTATACGCACTTTTTTCCATACTGCTTGGTTAACTAGAAATGTCGCTTTGGCGACTGGTATGCCTCCGCCATAATGCATGATTTTCCCAATAGGTCTAGATAGTACATGTGGACACTGTGTGATTACATTTTCACAAAATTGGCAAAATATTGGAATGACAAGTTTGTCACAAATGTGTTGAATGTTCACCTTCCTTGACGTATGTTTAATTGGATGAATAGGAGAGCATGTATCTAGGGATTTAAGGACTTTAACTTGACTTTGACCCATTCATACATTTAGGCATTGAGTAATTTTCAAGGTACAGGTGTGGAGAAAAAGTGCAATTTCTGAATTGAATAGTAAATCGTTACCATTTTCATCTGGCCCTTGACCCTAAAATTCATAAGATAATTACTTTCAGGTAGAACATGCATAATATGTACTAAGTTTCAAGGTAACTTGAGCCACTTCCGAGATATGGAGGAAAAAGTTAGTTCAGCACTTTCACTTGATCTTTGACATTTTGACCTTTGAGGCAAAAAGAGAGGAAAAAAAAAACTTTCCAGAGAATTTCTATTAGGTTACACACGCATACACCAAGTGTAAAAAAAATAACCCTGCTGGCATTGCATAAATATGAGGGTAATAGTAAAATTTTGAAGTCTTGCACTTGACCTTTGACCCCTGACCTTTGACCCCATGAACCCTACATTCTCTAGATAATCACTTCCAGTCAGTACATGTATATACTATGTTCCATGAAGATACCTTGAACAATTTTCCAAGGTACGGAGAAAAAAAAGAAGTTTTAATATTTTTACTTGACCTTTTGACCTTTGACCTTTGACCTCATGACCCAAACTTTCACCAGAGAATCTTAATTGGGTAATACATGTATACACTAAGTTTCAAGAAAATCTCTTCAGGCATTCAATAGATATGGTGGAAATAGTGAAATTGCATGTATTTGACCCTGACCTTTTGACCTTTGACCTTTGACCTCATGACCCAAACTTTCACCAGAGAATCTTAATTGGGTAAAACATGTATACACTAAGTTTCAAGAAAATATTTTCAGGCATTCAATAGATATGGTGGAAATAGTGAAATTTTGTGTATTTGACCTTGACCCTTTGACCTTTGACCTTGAGCATGTGCACCCAAAAGTTGATAGGCACAACTTCACCCCCTAATACACATACATGCCAAGTTTCATTAGGATACCTCAACAGGTTTCGATAGTTACCTTGTCCACAAAATTCATTACGGACGGACGGAAGGACGGACGGACGGAAGGACGGACGGACGGACGGACGGACGGAAGGACGGACGGAAGGACGGACGGACGGACAACCCGAAAACATAATGCCTCCGGCACAACTTCGTGGCGGAGGCATAAAAAAAGAAAAGAAAAAGAAAATGACCTTTGAATACTGATTTTGCGATATAGCTGAAAGTGATTACCCAATGATAGTAACAACATTTTTACAGCATAAGTTTCAGATAATGTTTGCCTTTTATTCAAATTCATGAAATTCTTCCGTCAAAAAATGATTTCATTGCAACTGATTGACAAATTGCCCTACATCGACGTAAATCTTTCTGTCATGGCTATTACTAAAACACTGATAAATTTAGTGATTATTTACGTCGATGCGACCCCTATTCATCTTTTCTTCTCTTATTTTTGTTTTTTATTTTGCTTACCATAGTAAGACTTCATAGCTGACACATCACTAATTACTTATATTGATAACCTGTATTTGCACTTTAACATTAGAAAGGAAAACTCTCATCGCCATTATAACGTTGATTATAATGACATTTGCAACACAGCTATGACGTCTATAAAACCTGAAAAAGTGAAGAGTTTGATTGGGTTAAACAGCTGTTAAATGCCATTTTTAAACATTTTTAAGATGTGTCCATCATCCAACAGCGCAAAATAATAGCTTTCCAAATCTCATGTGTTGCATAACAAGGAACATTCTTGGAGATATCATTGCAAAAATATCATCATAAGATTTTCTTGTAATTTCCTGTTTTTTCAATTGGTATAATCGCAAATAAATCAACTTGACAAGAATGGAATTAGTTCCTTCTGCGATCAAACTGTTCAAATCATGACATGATATCCAACTCCAGTTTTGTCCGTAATCCCCCAATAATGTCAAATATGAAAATGAACATAAAGACACATTCACTATAATCATCATATACGTACAACATACCCCGCACAAACTTTTTTTTTTCACTATACACTACTGCACGTTTTTCATATTTTTTTTTTTCCATTCACAGAGTGGTGACTCAAGTTCCCTTTCATTTGTCGTTTTGTACATGTATGACAAGACTACTTCTGGGGTCATTTCCCTTGTCAAGCGTTCGCTTATGATGATCGTCTCCTGCAGTTATGTTATATAAACCATGTTTAGAGTTGTTTATATTGTCTTTTGAACGGCAGATTTATACACGTTATTCTTAAGATCGAATGATTGTGCATGAAAGAACACCTGATCGTCTTCGTTTTACACTCTCACGCAATACTGTATGTTTTTACTAATCTTCACTCTTGTCCCCATCAATGAACAGGTCAAAGAACAATCTCAACTCTAAGAAAAAGCTTTTATTTCTGTAAACAGCCCTCCTCCTTGGAATACTCTTCCACTGAGGATCCGATCAGCAGAATCCAACGACATATCTAAAAAGGATTTTAAGTCATACATGTTCGCACATTGATTTAGTTATGTATTTCTTTGATTATTTCATATTTAATTATCTCTATCTCTCCCTTGTTCTTTCCACTTTCATGATAATGTACAACTGTATGTAATTCGCTATTATGTCATTTATGTCCCTCTTCGCCTTAGGATAGTTCACTAGATCGATGTCGCATAACAAGTGCTGTTTATATTCATGATAATTTTGAGTCCCTTACCTGTTTCAACAGACCGTTAGATTCCACCATTACTCGATAACGTTGTCTAATTGATTTTGTCTTAAATTCTATGTTTAAAAAAGTGCAGATGTAAAGTCAATCAATAAATGATTTAATACACAAAATATGAATGCGTCTAATTGCTTCTTATTTTCCACTATTTTTTTTACAAAAGATATGTAGGTTATCTGAATACACTATAAGTATCATCATAACGTTTTTCATGGAAAGAAATAAGTTCTTTATCTCGAACTGAAACTACCTGTTGTTATCATTAGCCCATGATCGAAAAGAAAAGTCGATAAAATCTCCATACAACCCACTGCCTTAATATCATCATTTGGGTGTCGATTTTACAGTTACATTTTCTTAGACCGTGTAGACTCTTTCTTCTACCGTCTACTGCTTCTAAGACTATTATCCTTTTACAGTACACACACACACACACACACACACACACACTCACGAATATATATAAACATATATATACACACACATAATGCCCATCACCCTGAAAACTATGTCGACATCGTTTTCATTTCCAGAACTAAAGGCAATGCTTCAAGAACGATGCGTTCACACAAACCATCATACGTCATAAAGAGCTGTTGCTGCTCAGTGGATTAGTCTACGGAACAATCAAGAGTAGCCTGATTCGAGTCCCTTCGCGGTAATTGTGCCTCTATAGACAAATATATCCTCTATATCCTCACTGATCCGTCAGAGGAAACCCGAAGCCGTCGTTCCGGGTAATACAATCTTTCCAGGAGGTTCAATAATCCGAAAATGGTATAATGTGCAATAATCATGTTCGTTACTCCAACGGCTTGTTAGTCCGTAGTCCGATGCCTTACTAGTAATCACCTTCGAAATTACGAATCTCATATTGTTTTCGGATTAACGAACCTTCTGAATAACGAAACTGTTTTTGTTCATTTTCAGACTAACAAACTGTCGGAACAATGAATCTTCGGAATAACGAACCCTTTGTTCAATTTTGGACCAACAAAGCTTCGAAATAGCCGACAGCGAACCTTCGAAGTACCTAACTTTTTTTCATTTTCAGATTAACGCACTTTCGGAGTAACGAACTTTGTTTCATTTTCAAATTAACGAACCTTCAGAATAACTAACCTTCGTAATAAAGATACCCTCGGATCAACGAACCTTTGGAATAACAAACCTTCGGAATAAAAATCTCTCGGAATAACGAACTGTATGTATAAGCTTCGGTTCTGCCATTGCTTCCTTGCAAGCATTCCGTGCTTTTTTTATCAGCGGTCATATAAGAAATCGATTCACTATTTACATATTCAAATATCGAAGAAAATTAATTTTCATCTGATATCTTTGTTTGAATTTATAGAAATATGACATAAACGATCCATCACATTATGCTTTCCGTCAAGTGTACCACGTGTATCCTTTATCACTGTACAGCAAAATTTAGAATGCAAAATTTAATCTCTATCCTTTACCGCTATCTTTCGAGACAATATGACGCCTGCATCATAAAACCTCTTTCTAGAATGGGTTAAATATTGGAATAAATCATCTATTTCTGTGTAGTATGCACAACCCTGAATGATCGTAAAGACATTACGAAAACATTGTCTTATTATGATTAAGACAAAAGCGGATGTAACATGATATGAACAGCAATAATTGTGTTCAATGCAAAAGATTACATCCATGATAACGGATAATTAACTGTGCATAAATGTCAATCATATCGATGCCTTCATCGCTGTTTAGTTTCCAAATCTGCGTCAAATTTATCAAAATATATCAAAATGATCAGATTAATCCTATCCCATCTACGCCTTTATTCCTAGCCATGGATTGTCTTCTTCTTTTTTAACGATTTGGTCCGAATGATAACTTGAATAATAAATTTGGTTCGATTATTTCCAATTAACAATTTGAGCTGACGATCCATCACGGACACCTCGAGCACTTTCATATCCACCGTGACACTTGGACTTTCATGGTTTTCCCTGCCCGCGAAATTCCTTGCGTAGGCTCATGATCACGGAATTGTAAATGTGCAGATCGATGTCAGGCGGTGGTGCGACATCATCGCCATAGGCTAATCTTGGGTGTTGATAGGGCGTCATTTCGGGGACATGTCGAGAGGCAGTGTAGTCATGTTCCCTTGCGCCAGGAGATGAATCCAGCTGCGGAGGTCTCCCTTGTTTGACTTTGCAAGTTTCGACCAGCTTCTTGTGCAATATTATCACGCAAAAGGTAAACAAAAAGACGAGAATCGCACTGCCGATGACGATTCCGATGATGATGCCGATGGCGAGTCCAACAGGTGACTGTGTTTCCTCATTGCTGCGCAGAGTCGTCGTATACAAATTCGTAGTAGTTGGAGATGGCGATGGTTCGGAAAATGGCGGCGATGAGCACCGGATTGGAGCGAGATTCGAAAGGATATTATTAAGTTGAATGTCAAATGTGCGATTCATCGGTAAGCCTTCTTCTGTCGGATATGTAAATGAGCCATCAGAAAAATCGACATCATCACCGGAGTCAAGAAGTCTAACTCTCTGCGGATTCTCTGCACTGTGAAGACCTTCGACGCTACACCTCACGTTTATCTTTGGCTGCTTGTTGTTTGAGCGTTCAACCGAGGAACAAGTGCATCCAAAAACGCGAACGAGAAATGTTGTCGTCTTTGCGTACCCCTCGCCAGCAGCTATTGAACACGTATAATTGCTGGAGTCGCTGAAGGATATATTGGTAAAAGAAATGTGGAAGGATCCTGTTCCATTCTCATCTTCTTTATACATGGTCGTGGTATGGTTATTGAGTTTTTCCCACGTCGGTATATTTTCAATTAATGTCGAATAAAAGGCGAAGTAATCGGTATTGACGACCTCCTCTATGTTAACAGTTGAATGTCCTTTTTTGGACACTCGGAAACTGTCGGTTCCTCTATGGCCCTCGCATATCAGCGTCAGATTATCTCCGACGTTAACAACTTTCCTTACAAAATCCTCTCCATTACAGAACATGAACTCCTCGAAAACAAGTGAAAACAACAAAGAACAGCAGATTTTAACTAGCAAACTGCAAATCATATCAGGGCACTTCATCCTGCCATAGCAGCATCGACGACTTGATCAAATCAACTCTGTAATGATGAGTCTATAGTCGCAAATAGAATTATTCTTTGACGTCGAATGTAACAACCTAAGTTACATCGATAACAATAAGTGTTGGATCAAAGGAATATCACAGAGGTGTAAGATCATCAACTGATGGCAATTCTGCAATTGTGAGTACAACAAAATAATCCATGCTATTCCGATTTCGCTCCCATGTGTAGTGTAATTTCGAACGAACGTACCGCAGAAATCAGTCGAGTTGTCGGTCGTGAGAAATTGCCTTCGTGCCCTTTCTCAAGTTCTTGGCGGACTGATGTCATTTTTGAATGATCTCCCTGCAACTAAAGCACAATGTCCACTTCCCGTCTCACAATCACGCTGGGTTCAAAACGTAGAAGTGCAATACACAGGACGTCAACTTCATGAGAATGACGAATGATGATGAAGACGAGACGGGGAGATTTTTGTTGAAGGAGTACAGATATACTTTTTCTGCTCTTTCCTTTAAATTCTGCAGTTGCTTACGTAGATGTTCAAGGAAGGTGAACTGGACGTCAATATGACGTGTGTGGGGATTGATGACCGAAGTTGACAGGTTCTGCTATGAGTACCCATCACTGTCCGCTTAAGTACGATCTATTGTGCCCAACCGCGTCTAGTGTTTTTCAAAGAAATGACACAATGCCATACAGAACAGAAAGAATAAATACTCGACTAGTTTCTAATTGCATCACTTGATGTCAGAACAGAAAGAATAAATACTCGACGGGTTTCTAATTGCATCACTTGATGTTTAAGACAACAGCGCTGAAATGGATTCTTGACAAGTCCGCGGCTATCTCTTTTCAGATCAGGGCAGTTTCGACCGCTTGTACTTGCTTTCAGAGGCACAAACGGATTTGTAACGTGCAGTTCACCGTGTACACACGGCTATTACTCCTCTTTGCTTTGGAATACCATAAGATTAACACAAATAGACTTGGAAAGGATATAATCATTTTCTTTTCGAGTGGATATTTTTATTTTATTCTCCCGGACGTATCCTAACACTTCTACACGACACTTAGATACCTGATACTGCTGATAGTGTCTTTGCATTAGAAATTACAGAGCACAATACTTATTACTCGTGCAGGTACCGCGGTTGATTTACAGAAACTGAAATGTCGTTAACATCACTTTCTTTTGAAAAATTCGAGAAAAGTTCAGTGATTATAGGTGTATAGTGTTTATACACATTTAAAACCCATAAATTCTGATAAACATGTGCCAAAATGGGAACAAAAAAGAGAAAAGTTTTACCTCAAGTTAACTTCGTGGATATTTAATGTCTAGCATTTCACTCTTCCAAGAATCCTCGAAGGATATACAAAGCTCAAAGGATATAAATAAAGTGTATACCGTTAAAAGCGGATCTCTTAACTTAAGGAACGTCGAGTATTGTCATAGTAATATTCAAGGAAACTACTGATCATGGGCTTTTACTATACGCAAGCAAGAATAATCTAATATCTCTCGCTACTCGTGTAGAGTTTAAACATTTTAGGTATATATGTGTGTGTATATAAACTCCAATCAGTGGTTTGACTGAAGCCACTGTTAATAAGAGTCATCTAAAGCTGTGTTACACATAGAGTGCGATATCATAAAGATGATAATGATAATCATGTTATATATATCAATGATAACGATAACATATGGATAATTACAACAATAATACTGTAATACCGATAACCATAAACATAATGATAATGCAGATAATACCTCTGTGTCATGTCGGCAATCTTTGATTAAACAAGTCACCCTACTCTCTTATCTGACATGAATAGGCTCTCAGAGAGTGCATATAAATCATCATGTATACACTATATTTCTTTTTCACAAAAAAAAAATTTTGATCATTCTCGCATTGACATCACTTATAATATTCGGGCCTCCATGGTACCGCTGGGTGTTAAAGAAAAGTGAAAAATTAGCATGAACTTGATCCTAACATAAGGTAAGTATTTTCAAAGACAGATTTGAGGATTAAAAGAACACTCAAGCACATCTATACTTTCATTCAGAATAATAACTGCATTCAGTAATATGCACTAAACTCACGGAGAGATGCCAAATGGAACTGCCTTTGCTCAAGTTCACTTATTAGCAGCCCATTGATTCTCATTTCCAATATTCAATTAAACAATTAATATGCGTTCCTATAAAATACAATGTTATATGATATATAATATTATTTTGACGTTCGTAATAATCCACTTCATGTATTGTATGTATGTATTGTTTGGAAATGAAAGTAAAAAGAATGAATGAACAACACGATTAATGAATGAATGAATGAATGAATGAATGAATGAATGAATGAATGAATGAATGAATTCATAATGAATTAGTGAAAGAATGGATTATGAGGAAAAATCAAGTGCAGCGTTGTGGTGAAACGCTCATTCCAGAGGCCTGTCCGCCTATATACTTCCACATCAAAAGGTTAACATAATTATACCCTCATGCTTTACGCGAGTGTATCATGTCCCTCCATTCTCCCGTTTCTTTTGACACGTGCAAGCCTGATAAAAGTATTGAACCATCTCTGGATGTGTGCACTGCGTAGAGAATATGAAATCAACTCATTAGCATGTCTGCTTCAAAATAATAGTTGCTTTATGCTTGCTAACTTGTTCTCTGAACAACAGCAATAACAACTACAAATCATTTCCCTTGGACAGGATAAAAGCAGAAAGATAAGCATTGTATACTCAAGTTGAGTTTGATACATAATACACAGGTGATAAAATTCTGTTATACATTGTATCAAATTTTTAAAAGGGAATTACAAAGTTTCACAGCATGTTTTATTAAGCAACGAATAAGAATAGGAGACGATGATTAAATAATTTCCTCACATTTCCTCCGTTGGTGTGCACAAGGAAGTAAGTACTCAAAAATATTTTCTCAACAATAATACAACAGTTGTATTCCCTTCCCTGTGACAAAGCAAACATCATTAAAACATTCCAGCTTTTCTACAATCTGTTGTGAATTGTTAATCTCTTCTTCAATTCATGTTAAAGTACGAATACTGTCCATGACTGTCCAGACTCTTCAGAACATTTGGTACCTCATCCTTTCTCTGCGCCAGAGACTCTCGACCATGTGGACGGTGTGAACAACGCTGCGTTTTTTCCTTTGAGAACTTGCGCTAGAAGGACACAAAGGGTTATGCAGTATGTCCCCCACATAACTACAATCGGATTTTCGCATTGACATCACCCAATATGATTAAACAGTCGAAATTCTACTTAAGGGTCTTAAAACATAACATCTTAGCTCTATCTTTGCAGAAAACCTCATTCAGTTTGGCTAAGCGGTCACAGAGAAGTGTGGATTGTTGTAAAGCATGTCATGAGTCTGATTCTTCCAAGTTTAGCACTTGGATGCTCTTGGAACTGCATATTAATATGTGAACACAGTAGACAGAACTTGGAGGGAAGAGATTCCTGACATGCTCTACAAAATTCCTCATTTCCCTTTGACCACTGAAGCAAGTCGAATGAAATTTTCTATAATATGCGGGCAATGAGTTATAGTTTCATACCCTGAAATTGTATTTGGATCGATTCACTTTTTTTTTTTTTTAAGTCATCTTTGCGGAGGGTACCATTGTATTTTTTTTTGGATATACGGAACAGACAAATATCCCTCTTCTGTAGGAAAATGTTTGAAATAATCGCGACACCAGTCGTCCATATATATATATATATATATATATATATATATATATATATATTTTTTTTTTTTTTTTGTCAGAGTAAGGTTGCACTGTATATAGGACTAATACAATTATGTTAACTGTATTGGTTTATAAAGTCAACGTTGTCGTACATTACACTTGCCTGGCTTGCACTGGCCGGCTGCTGGAATGTTTTGATTGTTTCATTATGATGTCTTGATAGCAAATTTTGACTCGATGACTCTTATTACTGTGGACTTCGTCATCTATACATACAAGTTGTCTAATTAATCAAGGAAGATACTGCATTATTAGAAATAGGCCTAGTTGTGCAGTTTGCACTTCAAGGTTTCCCCAATGACTGGTAGGATTCGTCGAGCAAGATGACAAACACCTCTTTGATGTTTGCGTGCAGGTCGATGTCATCTGGTGCTGATGCGGCTTCGTCCCTTGCGGCTCGTCTTTGCCGACTCATCGGGGGTCGCGATCGTTTCGTAGACGCGTCCGTGGTTGAACAGATTTGTTCTCCTTTGCGCCATCTGGTGATTCCGGCTCTACCATTTCCACCTCTGCATGTGCATGGTGAGACACGGGATGTCTGCTTATAAACACCCGAGCAAAGATCACAAGGAAGATGAGCACACTGGTGATGAGCACCCCTATCATGGCGCCGGCGGGGACGATTCCCATCGATGGGGCTTCTCCATTGCTCAACACATCCTTTGTAGTCGTGGTAGTAGCTGGAAATGACGAGGGTGCTGATGTGATCGGAAGTACACACCGGATTGGAGTGACATTTGAAAAGGGGACAAGCGTGATATCTAATGAGGGATACGTTGTAATGTCGTGTTCCAGTGCATACGTAAATGAGCCATCAGACAATGTCACTTTGACTTCCGAATGAGTTTTCCAAGGTCTAACTTCCCAATCATACTCTTCACTACGTAGACCCGTGATGTTACAGCTTACGGTGTTGACTCTCAGGTGTTTGTGGCCTGAACTTGCATTAAAGAAACAAGTGCATTCAAACACACGAACGAGAAACATTGTTGTCTTTGCATATCCCTCATTGCTATTCGATGATATTGAACATGTGTAGTTACTGGAGTCACTGTAAGATATATTAGTGAAAGACAGGTGCAGGGAACCAGTTCCGTTCACATCTTCTTCATATGTGCTGATGGTGTGGTCATTTATCCTTTCTCGCTTTGGCAAGTTTTCGTCTAACTTGGAGTAGAACGCGAAATAATCAACATCTTCGGCATTATCTATTTGGTGGCCTGTTTTGGAAAATCGATAGCTGTCCGTTCCGTCATAACCATTGCATTCCAGAGTCAAATTATCTCCTAAATTAACAGGCATATAAATGATAAGGTCGTCTCCATTAGACAACACACAGATTTCAGAGAGCATCACAGAAAACACTATAAGAAGACAAATATTCCAACGCAAACTGGACATGGCATTAAGAGATTCCATCTTGTCAGCAATGCACCTAGAAGTGACTTAAAAATCCCAAATCAGTGATGTCGAGTCCTGTTACGATTTGTGGGATTCAGTGACGGCGAAAATGTAACATATACACGATCCATCCACATCAACTGTCACGTCAGGTGACTTTGAATAAGATAACGGAGCTTTGAGATAAATCACTCTCCGGAAATTGTGAGTACGTCAGAACAAAAGTCCATCAGTGATTTCCATGTGAAATAGCGTCACATCGACCAAAGGTATAGCGACAGGAACGAGTGAGATGCAGTTAACGATTATCAATGACACTCCTGCTATCTCTAGTCATTGCTAGTCGCGCCTTTAAAGTCACTTAACCTCAGTCTGCACTGCATCTTCTTGATGACTGTCTTAATGTATATAGCAAGCATTGATTGATGAGAATGAAAGCACTGTTCTGCACGTTATATGGGCAATTAACGAAGTCTGGACTATGATGAGTAGCCTACTTTCATTTTCACAGAGAACATAAGTTTCTTGAAATTGAACGAGATAATGACGAAAAAAAAAAGAAGAAGAGAGAAGTCTTCTCCAGGTTTCATACTGAAGTATTCAAGTCGGAAAGGCTGAAATTAGAAACGGCCATTTTGAAGAGCAAGGATATACTTCTTTCCAGAGGAGAAAATAGTTTCGCCCTCTCAAGCGTGGGAATATTTTCAAAGGATGGCATACAGTCTCACCCGGTGGGTTTCGCAATCTCCTACATGCTCCTTCATGAGCAATGACAGTTAGTCTTATTAATCGGATGTAACCATGGGAACCAGAAGTATTGCAGTGCCCGTTTTATTATTCCTTTATTGCAGCTGCTATGATGTTCGGATGCCCCATCATGATTATGGTATCGCAGTGAAAGGAAACCCAAACCTCCGAATTAATATGACAATGTGGACTGAGTAAATTAAAGCGGCAATATTAGTTTAACAATTTAGAACGCATCAGTGGAGTTTGAGGAAAATCGAACAATCTATTCAAACTATTTAATTTTTTAAAGTTTCGGTGTATGTCGTCATTTTTGGATATTATATATGTTAAAAAAGATTGCCACAGTTCATGATCGAGGACATGGATTTACAACAATTGAAATATGAATAAGGAGAATTCTATACAAGGGTAATATTCCCCCTCATATACTCCATTATACCGGTAATTGTATTCTGAACGGAGGTACATGTAGGCCTATAGGGCCATTCAATCAATCAATCATAGTTTATTTCCAATCAACGAAAATCAAAACGTAATACAAAGTATACATATCATAAAATGATATTGTCTACACTTTTACAAAAGGTTCATGTAATATACGAAATAAATTATGTAGGCCTATAGGGCCATTCTCCGATAAAGCGTGCAAAACTGCGATTTTCGTGTCGCCAGCATGTTTATACAGTTGAAATCGATATTTTGTCCCTCAGAAACTGTTGCGTTCTTACTATGTGACAAACGACAATGGACACGGACACGTCCAGTTAGTAGCCATCATTTATTGGGAGCCCGTCGTCATAGCAACCACACTATGGCAAGCCAACAGTGCATAATCATACATAACAACTCTCCCCCCTGCCAATCCAAAAATGTATTTTGACATCCGGTGTGAGGGTTTCCATAATACAATGTTGTGTACATCTGCAGTACCATGTTATTAGAACATGACATCACAAAAAAGATTGTCTCTTACTTACAAATATAGCCCACAACTGTGTGATCATAATCAAATGTCACTTGAACTTCAGCAACGTTGTTCCGTTTTTGTTTTGTTGACGAAAAAGTGCAAAAAGTATCCTTTACATAATAACAAAATTCTGTTTTTGGCTACTGTTCACAACTAACCGAAAACAAGCTGTTTTCCAGCAATTGTATGCGTAAATTTCACATCGTATATTCTGTAACATACAAAATAAAGTACATGAACTTCAACTTCCATGTGTTGTCTGAGTTATTTTTTTTCACAGTATGTATAATGATCCTGATTATCACAAAACTGTTAAACAACCAGTAAAACAACCAGTAAATAGCATTATTCGTTTCCTTATGAATAATGTCACATTATAAGCTCACTGCTCAGTTTGCTATGTAAATTCGGAATAACTCCTACTGTATCAAACTTTTGGGGTTAAGTGGATATGCGATATGTAACCAGTTCAATATCTTCAGCAATAGATATACATGTATGGTCCATTCAACTGACACAGAATACTTGTTCAAAACATTTGTAATTCCGTTGTTACTTATTTGCTTGTATACAAAACATCTGTAATCTGTTTTGTTGCTGATAATGTATGTACATAAACTACTAAACTTAACCAAAAACCTCGGGATATTACTTCATATCCAGCTAAATATAACACCTTTTTCTGTTAACATCGAAACAACAATCATCTGAATGATTTAAACACCAAAATTAACTCCTTAATCACTGAGTTGTGATTAAACATCCTTCTTCGTGTCAACTCCTCTACGCCTCTATTCAGAAAGAAAATCTATCTGGTGGTTTTCTCTTTCTCTGAGACCTTCTCAACACTTGCGTAGGAGACTGTTCTACTTCAGCTCCTTGTACATCAGGTTCACTCTGAGTATCTACGGTGTCTTGTTGACGTAAGGTTTCAGGTACTCTAACTGGTGTGTTTTGAGAACCCAAGGGATGTTCTTCTACAGACCTAGGCAAGACAAATGTGTCCCTTAAGACAGACCTGCTGGGTCTTGAGCTGTCTGGGTCTCGTGTAGGATCAAACTCTTTGTTCCCTAACTGACTCTGATCTTGTGAGTCTTCTTCCGTTTCTAATCTAGAAAGCAACTGATCTACATGCCTTCTCCAAAATCCTGTTTGTACTTGTACTTTGTACATGAGCGGACCTTCTCTCTCTACAACCACTCCCGGGACCCATTTACGCTTTCCTGTGTAGTCCCTAGCGAGTATGGATTGTCCTACTGCAAACTCGCGCATTTTGATTGCTTTGCCGCGCTTATCTCTGAGAGATGCCTGGTAATGCAGCTGTTCAGCATATCGACGTTCGATGTTAGGACGCAAGTTATCTAGTCTCATGCGCAACTGCCTTTTCATGAAGAGTGAAGCAGGTGATTCCCCCGTGACACTATGTGCTGCATTGCGGTAGGCCAGCAAGAATCTATCTAGCTTCGCTTGTGCAGATCCTCCATCAGATCTTGAGGCGCGCATGGACTGTTTGAGTGTCTGGACAAAACGCTCTGCTTGACCATTTGTACTCGGATGGTACGGTGCGCTGCGCTTGTGCTTTATGCCGTTCATGTGTACAAACTCTTGGAATTCAGCGGAGGTGAACTGACTTCCGTTATCAGTTACGATGATTTGTGGTAGTCCATACCTAGCAAATACGCTTCGGAGAGTATCAATGGTGCGCTCTGATGTGATACTCGGCATGATGAATACCTCTGGCCATTTCGAGTATGCGTCTACTATGACCATGTAGGTGAGACCTTCGAATGGTCCGGCAAAGTCCACATGGATTCTTTCCATCGGTTTGGACGCTGGAATCCATGGATGTAAGAGTGTTTGCGCTGGCTGATTTTGCACAACCTGACATGTTTCGCATCGCTTTGTGCATTCCTCGATCTGGGAATCGAGGTGCGGCCACCATACGTAGCTTCGTGCGATTGATTTCATTTTTACTACTCCGAGATGTCCTTGATGCAATTCCGCAAGGACTGCCTTCTGCATCTTGTGAGGGATGATGATTCGCATTCCCCACAGGAGTATGCCTTGCTCGATTGTGATTTCTGTTCTACGCATGAAGAATGTCTTTAGCTCGCTTTCTTCTGTAGGTAGCTGCTTTGGCCATCCATCCAAAGTATATCTGAGCACTTTGGACAAGATCGGGTCTTTGCGCGTTGCATTACGCAATTCCTCGTGTGTTGTCGGTAGCATGTCCACATGACAAACCGAAACATTTCCTGGTTCACGACCTTCGCGTTTCTCGTTTGAGTCCGGTAGCCTTGAAAAGCAGTCTGCATTTGCATTGGCCTTTGATGTGCGGTAGCGTATCTCGTAATCAAAGCCTGCGAGGTACATAGCCCATCTTTGCATGCGTTCCGCTGCTAATGTAGGCAAACTCTTGTACGGGCCTAGCAATGCTGTGAGCGGCTTATTATCGGTAATAAGCGTAAACCTGCGGCCATAGATGTACATGTAGAACTTGCGAAGCGCGAATATGATTGCTAACGCTTCTCGCTCGATCTGAGGATATTTTCTTTCCGTTTTCGTGAGCGACCTGGACGCAAACTGTATCGGTCTCTCAGTTCCGTCTGGTAGTACGTGCGACAATACTGCGCCTATGCCTATCGGACTCGCATCCGTTGCGATGGAGATCGGCAACTGTGGATCATAGTGGATCAAACAATCTGACGCTTGCAGCAGTTCTTTCGAGCGTATGAATGCAGTTTCTGCTTCTTCGCTCCAAACGAACTTCCGATCAGATTTCAAAAGATCTGTGAGCGGGGCGATCACGTGCGCTAAATTTGGAACATACTTGCGATAGTAGTTCAACAACCCTAGGTACGATCGTAACTGCGACACATCAGTTGGTCTAGGGAGATTCACAATCTGCTTCACCTTCTCCTCAACAGTGTGCACACCTTGCGCATCTATACGATGTCCTAGAAACTCCACAGAGTTGCACTCGAACTCGCATTTCTCCTTTTTGAGCTTCAGACCGCGTTGCTCTAAGCGCGTGAGCACTGCGTCCAAATTTCTCATGTGCTCTTCTTGCGAACTACCCGTAACGAGAATATCGTCTAGGTACACCTGTACTCCCGGTAATCCTTGCAAAACCTGATCTATCGCGTTCTGCCAAATTGCCGGTGCTGTGGTAATCCCAAACACTAGTCTATTCTGCTTGAACAAACCCTTGTGTGTTGATAGTACTAAGTACTGTTTGGAGTTTTCATCTAGTTCCATTTGATTGTAGGCATGGGCTAGGTCTAACTTCGAAAAGGTTACTCCTCCACTCAGACTTGACAAAATGTCATCGACATTTATGTTGGGTGGTGCCACTGGACTAAGCACTGGGTTGACGGTGCACTTGTAGTTTCCACACAGCCTAACTGTTCCATCTTTCTTAGGGACAGGCACTATGCCTGTGCTCCATTCACTGTGTTCTATTGGTGTAAGTACACCACACTTCTCCAATCGGTCTAGTTCTTGTTCTACCCCTGCCTTTAGTGCATACGGGACTTTGTAGGGCTTAGTCCTGACTGGTGTAGCATCATCTTTCACCCTTATGCTAGCCTTTGCATGGGACAATTTACCTAGCTGTCCATCGAATAGCTTCTCGTGTTTCTGAACTACTTGATCGCTTAGCCTATGCACGTTCACTTTCTGGTCCAATGTACTAGTACCAAGACTTGTCTGGACTAACGACTTCCAGTCTAGTGGTATTACTCCTAACCACTCACGACCTAGCAACATGTACTCTGTACATTCCAGTACATACAGGGCTAGTCTACCTTGGTATGTTCCATACCTAACCTGGACTTGGACCTTACCAACAGGCTCAACTGTTTCTCCTGTGAAACTCACAAACGACTTCTCAGTCTGGTCCATTTTCAAGTGGGACAAATGCTTTTCATAGTACGACAGTGGTATGATGCTTACGCTTGACCCTGTATCGACTTCCATTCGTGTCAATTTACCTTCAATCTCAATGGGGGCCAAAATAGCACCACTCTCAGACCTAACGCTAGAACTGGATCTAGTCCTAGACCTAGAACTACTCTCAGTCCTCAACTTGAACATAGTGTGATCGTACTCAACATCACTTTCATTGTCAGAACCATCACGCTCACTCTCAGTCTCACTGTTTCCAGACATATCATTGTATTCATGACTTTCCTTTACATTATGAATACCACCTTTCCTTTTCTGTCCTTCGTTTGCTTTAGTCTTTGACTTAGTCTTGGATCTAGAGTCTGTGTGTTCTTTGTTCTGATTTTTCATCGGTTTTGGCTTACTCCGGCACTTCCTTTCAATGTGTCCTTTCTTCTGACAGCATCTGCAAGTTGCTGACTTAAACCAACACTGATCAGGTGCATGGTTCCTCCCACAACGATAGCACTCGCGTTGTTCCTTCCTCCCGCGGTTACCGCTGCCTGTAGAACCGTGCGACTTGCCGTAGACCGCATTCACAGTGGTGCTGGTCCTGGTTCCTGGTCTAGCGCCGCTGTAATCTATGCCATTCCGCGAACTCTGGTTCCGCATAGCACGGGCCTCTCCCGCTGCTGTTTCTCTCTGTAGCGCGTAGTCTACCGCTTCTCTGAACGAAAGTCTGGGGTTTTCCGTTGCCTTTTCCATTAACTTCAGCGAAGTTGGCTCGTGGGAAATGCCACTGATGAATCTATCGCGAAGCTGTTCATCGAGCTTGTCCCCGTATTGGCAGTTCAAGCTCAAATGTTTCAGCTGAACCACGTAGTCACTCGTCGACTCGTCGGGCGCTTGATCACGACGGATGAACTTTCGTCGCTCCGCTACAACCATGGGCGTCGATTTCAAATGACGTCGCAAAACCATCTTCAGTTCGTTATAGGACTTCGATTGTGGGGTGGCTGGTGCTACCAAGTCTCGTACAAGACTGTAGTATTTCGGTCCGATAGAATGTAAGAACATGGCAGTGACCTGCCTTGCTAATGCTAGGTCCCGCTCCTCAGTGCGATCGCGTGCGCTCTGTACTGGCTCATCAGGCACCGCGAGCCCATTCGCCAATAGGTAAAGTTCGAACCGCTCGACGTAACAGTCCCAGTCTTCCGTGTCGTCGTAGCTGGAACTAAACGGTGGCAAAAATACCCTGTTCTGCCCCAAATTTGCACTCGCCATTGTGCTAGCTGCACCCCTACAACTTAGAGAGTCGAATGTCACAAATATCCCATCCTCGTCGCCAGTTTTGTTGCGTTCTTACTATGTGACAAACGACAATGGACACGGACACGTCCAGTTAGTAGCCATCATTTATTGGGAGCCCGTCGTCATAGCAACCACACTATGGCAAGCCAACAGTGCATAATCATACATAACAACTACCATTTTTTTTTTTTGCTTAAATTCATCTGAGAGGTCGGACCTGTAAAATAAATACCAATAAAGCTATTGGGACGTCCGGGATAATATTAGAAATACGATCCGAAGTTTGATATAACCCTAAAAACCCCATGTCGCCAGATCAAATCAGATCAAATTTTTTGTACCTCATTACATAGCCCTTCGAGTGCCTGAATGAAAAATAATATTACATAATAATATGATGTTTTGATATTTTTCTAAGAGATAATTTATATCATGTCGCCAAATCGCAGTCAGATACGTTACCCTTTTTTTAGACTCTTGAGAGAAGATCAAAGAAATGCCGCATGGCAGTGTGATTTCATGTGTTAAACAAAGTCAACCTAACGCATACATGGAACCATGATTTATTCATTGAATCTCTTGTCATAAAATAGATATACTGATCCGAAGCCGCGGAAGCCTCATGTTACGATAAGCTGACATCAGATACGTTACTTAAACTTTGATTCATTTAGAAAAAAGCATGCTGTAAATAAAAACGAAGCTCAGATACTTTTGAATACTTAAGGCAATGATTAATCACACAGCAATTTTTTTTTTTGAGAAAATGAATATTTTAGTAGATAATAGTATGAGAACGGTAACGGCACGTCAGATACGTTACCATCAAAAGTGTCAGATACGTTACCAACAAAATAAAAGGTTATCCGCGCCGCGCTTTTGCGCGCGGGTTTAATCGGTTTACAACGGGCTCTCTTGTTATGACTTGCTAAAAGGATAGTTCTAAGAGGAATTAGGAGTTTATTTGAAGAAAAAAATTGAAGTGGCCGATATGTCCAATATGAAGTAAAAGAATTAGTTTCAAACAAAATGTGGTGGCTCATCTCTTTTTATTTGGACATCTTTCTTGTACTTTATTTTGGACATCTCAGTCACTTCGGGGCCGTTTTCATGAAGGAAATACATATGTACTTAATTCTTCAAAGAGTTATATGCTGTAAAGTATTTCGTGTAAGTGGATTTCGATTATCTTGCAAAAGGTTAAAACCTATACTCATCTAAAGCAGAAATGTACTATCACTTATTGTGGCATTTACAAAAAGTGCCGTCAGACATGTTACAAATTCATTTTCTTTCTGCTTTGTTGTGTTTGTGTGTGTGCCTGTGTGCGTGTTATGTTCCACAATAACATAGAAAGACTTTAGAGGCTGAGTTTTGGTACCCACCTTTTTTTTTTTTCAACTTCACAGTAAACGCAACTACATGAACCTTTCATTATTACCTTTCATGATAATGTTGCATATTATTTACATAAAATGGGGATAGTATTATGGTTAAAGTCAAGATCACTCCCTTCGTTGCAGGTTTATGCAGGGATGCCAAGTTCAAAGAAATTTTATGAGTGAGATTTTCATGACTCGGCATCTCGGCATGTGAATGTGCGCACTAGCGAGGGTGTGGGAGGGGTTTTTCCCCCCTGTGGCCTTTAATGGTGCGATCAGGTGCATACTTAAGTTACTATTTTTTACTTATTTTGAAAGACAAAAGGGAAATATACCTTCATTCGCAACTATCACTTTATTTTTTTGAGCTTTGCTCATTATCGTGATTATTATAGGCCCAAGTTGCAGACTTCGCCCGATGCGTGAGAAAAATGGGTGCCATGCGTGAGATCGTGAGATGGTACCTAAATGCTTGAGTCTCACGCAGAATGCGTGAGACTTGGTAGCTCTGGTTTATGTTCTGAAATATCGATAGGATTTGATGTCTAACAATTTCTAACGTTTTGCATCAGGTTTTTGAATCATATGTTTGAGTGATCGGGGTTTGATGTGAATTGGTAGTTTATTATGTCAATAAACATAAATACTTTGTCAGATACGTTACCATCGCTTATTGGTTCTTCAGACCTAATTTATTACAGACAGGAACAATGGAATTTGAATTTATATTTATCACTTGCTTATATCTTATTCCAATTTCATTCTTACCGTCTTCCGTGTATCATAATAACAAAATTTCGGAACTATATCAGAAAAGAAGCATTGTGGAATTGTGCCTGCTTGACTCGTATTTTACGTACATCTCAAAGTTTTATTGAAGAATGATCTAATCTTCTATCGATGACGAGAACATTTTTTTTTTTTTTACGTTTAGAATGCGGTGTTTTAACGAAAATAATCATATTGTGATGTTCTTACAAGTTAAAATGAATATATTGGCATGATTGGTGTTGGGTTTAAAATTGTATACTAACGGAACGTCTGCTGCGTCAGATACGTTACCACACACCGTTCTTCTTTCGATCCGAAGTGTATTTAATCTGACAGAGATGTTACCTAGCATTTGCTATTTATGAGAGGTATAATACTTGTTCATAAAGTTGCATACGTAATCAATGAGATTATTGTTGTAATTCAAATGCAGGTAAAAAGTTAGATTAGGGAAATATATTTCAAGCCGAAATATCTACCTGTTCTTGATTTTTATTTAGCCTTCATTTTATAGATTACGATAATTCTTATTACAAACTAGATCAAAGCTGACTCCAAAATGTTTCCACGATGCTTGTAGATGTTTAAGCTTGTAGTTTTACATTATCATTGCCATTTTAAAGCAAGAAATAAGCAGACAATCAACAGTTTTGTGATGCTACCTCTGGTAACGTATCTGATATTTGGTTTTAATAATCGTGATTATGCAAAAAAAAAAGGACTCTACGTTTGGAAATGTTTCTAGGAAAAGTATGGGCTCTCAAAAATCACCCATTGATTGTTTTGTATTCCTAAGGGAATAAAGTTTCTGAAATGATGAAAAATGAATGAAATCTCTGATGTTGATTTGTTGTCTTTTCTACAACGGTAATTGCACGCTTTATCGGAGAATGGCCCTATAATCAAGTGGTCTTTCATATACGGTACATTTTAAGGACCATGAACATGATGTGGGGAAAGGGGGTGGGGGGGGGGGGGGGGGAGGGGAGACGACATATCTAATCAGCCATCCGAAACTTGCACCTCGACTGCTACAGTGGTATCGTTGTAGTCAACCCCCCCCCCACTTATTTACGGCTACCATACATTGTGAGATCCGTCTGTCAGCTAGCTTCACGTTCGTACGAAAATGACATCTTGGGTAGGGAATACAGACGACAACTTCAGTCGACCTCGGGAGGCGGAGTTGTTGCCACTGCTTGAGAAGTACGGAGTAAGAGAATCTCGTGAAAATCCTCTAAAGATTACTCAAATCACTTGATGCTTCTTGTCGTAAGTAGAATACTTCTAGTCTGTTATAATCTTGATGGTGTTGTAAAAATAACAGATGCGCATTGGTGGTACTTTACATCATTATTACCACCCAATATTCCTCGGCTGATGCCGGGTAGTCCCACGTATGTATATAGGTGTTACTTTCGTTACCATTGCCATTGCGTTGCCATTGATTGTCAATTGATATGACATTATGACATTGCTATCTTCGTCTTCTTCTTCTTCTTGTCGGTAGTCTGCTTCCTTCAACGTATATTGTGATAGTGTGTGTTATAGGGGCAAGGTGCATGTGCCAGTGATTCACAGGGTGCAAGTGAAAAACTGCCTCGAAATTAGCTGCTGCTGCCTTCCGCCTTGACTGAAAGATCGGTCTGTATCTGGTCGTCGGGGAAATGTTCCGCGGAGACTGCGTCTGGCAGAACGGATCCCCTCCTTATACAGACCGAAGTCAATGATGCCGGCACCTGTGTAGAGCGGTCGCGCACAGATCAAACGTTACAATAAACCAAATTTCAGACAGCTTTATTACATTCGAACAAGTTTGACATGACATGACACATTATGCAGCAATATTTGGGGTAAATTTCTCACATTGTGCAATTGAAATACTCACAGTAACTAGGTTATAACACAGAAATTTTATCAATATCGCAACATCGCCGTTCGCAAGCTGTAAGTCGCCATTTTGAATCTGTTAGCCAATCACATGCGAGGTACGTGTTTTAATAAAAAAATACGTAGAAACTACCTCTATTTATCTAGTTAGAGCCAAATAAATAATTTACTGGTATTTATTTTTGGCTCTATTTATTAAATGCCACCACTGATAATAGTGTTATACTGTCTGTAAACTTTGGTAAAGAGAAACAATAACATAATATTGTGTAAAGCTGCATGTTGCACGATAAGAAGATGAGTGCATTGACTTGTTTTGGGCCCTTTCACATCAGTCCGGGAAATTATTCATACCCGCTGATCATGAGGTTCCCCATTCACTGTATCATCCATATCACATCTGACATAACTTGTTGCAAGTTTGCCCAGTGATATTTTGTTACACACAGAGAAACATGTCCACTCTCCCTGATAATAAGAAGAACAAATTCTGTCTGCACTTTTTGACAAAAATCAAGTTTTAACTCTTTATTTGCCATGGTGGAACCCCCCTGTTTGCCACGTTATTCTGAGACACGAAGGTAGTCATGCTTTGGTATAGAATTCTGTTTTTCCAATCTATATAACTTCTACAAATTTCTGTTAAGCTGGACATGATAGTGAGCAAAGTTGAAGAGGAAAGCCATGCTTTGCTTTGATATAATTGTATGACAAATCTATTTCTATTTATTTTTTAAATGACCACTTGCTACATTACTGTAAAGGCATGACTTTTGCACATGTAACCGTGAGAGAAACTTAGAATTTACACGCAAATTTAATTGGGAACACCCCTTGATAGTCAATCACCTCATAGAATGCAAGCTGTATGTAATTTGTAAAAGGAACAAAAGCGAGAGAAAAGCTTTCATTGTACCGCGGGATTAGGCGATTTATCGATCGGTTTAAGCGGATTAGTGCATTCGAGCGGAATATGCGAAGTTGGCACGCCGTCGACTGAGCCGGACGTGCGAACGTGGCACATAAAGAGTTTCTAATCAACCAGCGTGCAGCACTGCGAGATGCACTGGATGCAGCGGGATGCTTGCACAACATTAAGGTGCCCCAAAACAAAGGCTGGTGGGTTGCAGAATTCACGAAGAAAGTGAACCTACATGTATAAATACCTACAGCATGTACAAAGTGATTAGTTTTCTGACAAATTTGAGTACCCATCCACTCTATCACTAGTATCAGTGTGGAATAGTAATTTGGAATTTATGCACAAAGATCAGGTTAGTTCTGATTATATTTTTCCTCTGATTATGAGTACTTGTAAAATGATGTCAGACTTCACTTTCTTGGGGCTGGTTCGTGCGTGGAGAGGCAAAAGCCGCAGAAAAAAACACAGAAAATTTCAAGTTACATAGTAGATCAGTAGCCCTGCGTAGAGTGAACCCGCTGGCACCTGTGTTTCGGTGGGCCACTGCACATCAGTTGATTAAAACTTGATTTTTGTCAAAAAGCGCAGACAGATTTTTTTTCTTTTCATCATGGACAGTGGACATGTGTGTGTAACAAAAAAATCCATGTTTGAACTTGAGACAATTTAGATGTGAGATGGATGATAAGGGATTAGGGGTCCTCATGAGCATCTCGCCCACAGGGCTTCATGAGCACCCAGACCATGCTCATGGGGAGCGATCCTTATGAGCTGGAGCCTCCCTCATGAGAGGGTTTTCCCCGACTGACATTGTGTCACTGTCAATATAGATCTAATCTCTTTAGATTTTACAGTTGTATCAGAGATACAGCACCTGCATCAAGGTTTGACCTCTCATGCTAAGGTCTGACCATGTGCAAAACCACTATAGGTTTTCACATGTACACTGTAGCAGGCAGTCAAATTTTGGATGGTGTTGTGGTCGAATCATGGGTGGCTTGCGTTCAGTAGTAATTCTACTACTCATCAACCACATATTTTACATTGACCTCCTTTTCGCAGTGGCTTTCTTGTGTATAGAATAAAAAATATGAGTTGGACAGGCCGCGATACACTGGAATATTCACAAATCAAGAGAAACATATAAAACATTCTTCCTTGGCGGAAGTAATCTATATTATAATCAAGTAAGGATTGCCCTCATGCCTTCCCGTGCTTTATTTTGTGCGGCTATCTCCTCCGAAGCCGCCGGCTCTGGGCCCCCGAGACAGGTTCCGTCGGCAGCAAGAGGGTGTCTTCTATTTCCCGTTCGGGTTTCGTCCGCACTCCTCCTCCATGTCGACGTCGAGAGCGGTACAAAAAAACAAAGACAAACAAAAGACAAACAACAATATCAGCGTTTGCGCGCTGGACTCCCGCTTCAGTGGCGAAAGCTCTATCATTGTTCTTGGACACACACACACACACGCACACGATGTCTACGGGTTATATACAGCTCGCGCCAGCTCGCAGGCTCAGGTCGCACACACAGAACTCTATACAATCTGTGGTAGCACAGTGGGTATTCTTGCTCGCCCAGCTGATCGTTCGCGGAGACATGATACACGCACTATGGGTACCGGGTACGGGCAATGATATCGCAGAGAGAGATGTGTATGCATGAGCCTGTCGCTGTGTTGCATTGCATATCATGATGCGTTCTTGGTACACGGGAAGCTACGAATGCCGTATTTTATTTTCAAAACTGTAGGATCCTCTGCAGCTCAGCTACGTCATTCAGTTTACTCTCAAGTCCGGTATCATTGTACTCAGACCGTTTAGCAGTGATGTCGACGGCTAAATGTCCACTTAAATTTTGTCCTTGCCGATCGTGCCTTTCCATATCAGATTACAGGCCTGCGCCTGTGTACGTACAACCATGTATTGACGATGGTTACAGGAAACACACTATCTGCGTGCACGTGATATGGGCTCTCATATCGTCGGCCTCATGCCAGAAGGGCCTTAACACCATAGACTTTGTACACTGTTAGGGCCCTTTTGGCATGAGGCCGACAATATGGTAATACATGGGTAGGTCATACAAGGGCATTTACGTACAGTTCGCCATTGGCGTGCCCAAATGAAAACAGCGAATGCTGTTATTTTATTGTATTTTGCACAACTACAGGATACTATGCTGTTCAGGTACATCATTTAGTTTGCTCTCACGTCGGGTATCATTGTAGTCAGACTGTTTAGGACGGCTAAATATCCCAATTTTTATCCTTGCCGATCGTGCCCTTCCATTTCAGATTACACGCACCGCTGTCCATTCGTTTATTGCATACATGTAGCTGCTGTAAACATGAATATTCATAAGACACGTGTGGACGTAGGGGAAAAGCTCGCTTTGCCGACCACCTATTTTTGAAGTTACAAGTGGAAATTAAATGGGTGGTTCTATAGTCCGTCAAACCAAGTTTTGGTGATAAAAATAAAAAAGAGGGAGCAAATGAAGACAAAAATATTGTTCTTTTTCCCATAACGTGGGAAAAGAAATATTAAAGAAAAAATACGAGGCCCTGAGACCCATGGATACCCAAGGATGCCTACTTATTAAACCTATAATGACTATATCATCTCCCCTCCCAAAATAATATTTATTAAATGATGATACAATAATAGTATTCATATAATAATGATAATAAATGATAATGTACAGTCTGAAGCAGATAAACGGGCGAGGATATGTAAACATATTGTCGTTGTGTGTGTTTTTTTTTTAAATGACGTTGTAAAATGAATATTATTCATGACATACGCCACTTTTCAGCTTTTTCATGAAGAGAAAAGATGTGTGTGCGTTGGGGCCAGATAGGGCTCATGTATTTTTTTTTTCAACGGGCGTCGAGACTGAGGGCGAATGGCATGGGGAAGGGGGAGATATGCAGGGCAAAATGTCAATGGCACCGAGGTATTCAAAACCTAGATAGGGCTTCTTGACAACTGTGTTGTAAATGAACCAGGTTCAGATTGGTATTTACAGGTGAATGTGCATTCTTTTCAGCAAAATTAACAAAAGCCATTCATGTAGCACTGACATGTAAATTAACACTTCCTGCATGGATATTTTCAACTGTTCTTCTTGAAGACTATTCCATGTATTGCAAAGTCTTTGGTTGGAGAGGTCATTGCAGACTAGTGCTAACTGTGAACTGGCTTATTGGTTGTCATGCTATATCAGTCCAATGGGCAATGTCTTACCCTTTACTGTGCTTTGTTCACCTGTTAGAATGCACACAAGAGTACTTCCTTCGCGATTAGCACTGATGTTTGGAAACTTACTGAATTGCCTTATCTCTTAACCTGTTGAGGATCATAACTCAAACTTTTTTTTTTTTTCTTAATTTTTTAATGCCTGGGCACCTTAATGGCTAAGATAGCATAATTGGTAATCAAGGACATACTGGACACATACACTGTATACTCAGATAAAGCACAATGACATGCTCAAAATAAATACTTGGTCACTCGCAAGAGAAGGGAAGGACAAAGTGGAACATGGACATGCCATTATGGTATACTGTGACCCACATAGGCGCCGGAAGTGGGGGGGGCAGGGGGGGGCAGCCGCCCCCCCCCCCAATCCAAAAAGTGGGGGGGGGGGGGGCGCAAAACGCATTTTTGCCCCCCCCCAAAAAGCCCCCCCCCAAAAAAAAAATAAATAAATAAATAAACAAATAAATAAAAATGGATAAAATAAGATAGATATGTATATTATTGAATAAACGCGAAAAAACATAGCTAAAAACGGCAGTTTTTGGACTGTAAAATGTCAAAATTTCCAAGCTCGCTCGCTCCGCTCGCTCGCATTCAATCGCTATGCCATTCTCCTAATGTTGCTGCCAGTAATTGCCAGCAGTTGCGCCTGGGCCGCCCCCCCCTTAATTTCCAAAGCTGAAAAAAAAAAAAAATATATATATATATAGAGCTCTACAAACGGCAGTTTGGGGACTGTCAAATGTCAAAATTAATGGTCAAATTTATTTGTTATGCCATTTTCCTAACGTTGCAGCAAGTAATTGCCAGCAGTTGAGCCCGGTGCGCCTCCCCCTTAATTTCCAAAGCGAAAAACATAGCTACAACGGCAGTTTTTGGACTGTAGAATGTCAAAATTTTCAAGCTCGCTCGCTTCGCTTGCTCGCATTAAATCATTATGCCATTCTCCTAATAAATGTTGCAGCCAGTAATTGCCAGCAGTTGCGCCCGATGCGCCCCCATTAATTTCCAAAGCGAAAGACACCAGTTTCGGGACTGTAGAATGTCAAAATTTTCAAGCTCGCTTGCTTCGCTTGCTCGCATTGAATGGTTATGCCATTTTCCTAATGTTGCTGCCAGTAATTGCCAGCAATTGCGCCTGATGCGCCCCCATTAATTTCCAGAGCGAAAGATATAGCTACAAACGCCAGTTTTGGGACTGTAGAATGTCAAAATTTTCAAGCTCGCTCGCTTCGCTCGCTGGCATTGAATGGTTATGCCATTCTCCTAATGTTGCCGCCAGTAATTGCCAGCAGTTGTGCCCGATGCCCCCCCCTTAGTTTCCAAAGTGAAAGATATAGCTACAAACGGCAGTTTTGGGACTGTAAAATGTCAAAATTTTCAAGCTCTTTCGCTCCGCTCGCTCGCATTTTATTGTTATGCAATTCTCCTGATGTTGCTGACAGTATATAATTTGTCGTTTCACACCGTCATTCCATAATCCATGTAAGGAAAACTTACAATGTTGCTCAATGACTGCGTTGTTGAATGTATCACATTCCGTAATGTATTGTAGTCCCATTATTGCGCACGCACACACGCACATGCATACACACCGTCAAAATTACTTTTCCACAAGGTGCCCACCCGCAATGTTTCGACCCACCGTACGCCACTTTACATATATATATATACACACACACACACACACACACACACACACATATATGTGTATATATATATATATATATATGTGTGTGTGTGTGTGTGTGTGTGTGTGTGTGTATGTGTATATTGTGTAACATTATGTATGGTCTATCGTGAGCCCCCTCCAATATTTGCCCCCCCAATCCAAAACTGCTTCCGGCGCGCGTGGTCACCAGCATCACAAAATCACCAAAACGTCCCTTGACATGGGTCTGTAGTGAAGGGCGGAGTCTGAAAGAGCTGACTCTAAGCTTTAAGATGATGTATAACTCAATACAAACGAACTTCCCTATTGGAACCTATCTAAATAATGAGAAGCTGGACTCTGCCTGTAGAAAGGAGGAAGTTCTCTTATTGGTCAGTGCGTGGCATCCTGGTTACTGTTTGGTCGTGCTAAATGAACATCGCAGAGGTTGCTAGGAGCATACCTGCTATTGTCAAGAGGTGAAAACACCTCCCCTTGATCATGATAACATCGGAAGGAAAACTATGAGGGTGTTTTTTCTCGAAACGCTGATTTCCTAAACCACTCGACAATCATCAATATCTCCACAACTGAGTACTTTTGTGAGTCGTGTAATGTACATGTATTGAAATTAAAGTGGAAGAGTAAAGGAATAATGGCATGTCATTTTCAGAAAATTGTCCTCCCCGACTTTCAGATCCTTTTGTTGTAGCGGGTCAGATACAACCGTGTATGTACAGATCTGTACAATTACAATTTGCATGCTCCAACTGGGGTTTGTGACTTCTGCTGTTTGTGTTAGTGTGCTTATTTTAGATGTTGACCTTAGCACTATGATAATATGCTAATGATATGTTGTACCATACCAGTATTGTTGTTTAATACTGCTGCACTAATTACCTCCGCCAAGGGAGGAGGTTATGTTTTCGTTACCGTTGGTTTGTTCGTTCGTTTGTTTGTTTGTTCGTTCGTTCGTTTGTCCGTGTGCAAAATAACTCCAAAAGTAGTTAACGGATTGGCATGAAACTTGCAGGAAAGGTTGAGAATGACACGAGTAACAAACGATTAACTTTTGGTAGTGATCCAAGAATTTTTTGGGAATTTATGAAGGATTTTGATATTTTGGCAGGTAGGGTCAATGAACTTGGGAGTTCAGGCTGCGCGTATTTGAGGTTTGCATGCGCGCACTAAAGTGCGTGCTCTAGTTTCTGCTGGGGAGAGGCACGCCGAAAGTAACTGCTTGGCGGAGGTCTGTGCTCTCGGAGTGCTTTTCTAGTTAGTTCTTCTTTTGTTGCTGCTAGGTAAGTACTATGATATACTAAATTACTACTCTGTAGTACTTACAGTGTAAACACTGTTTAAAATGTGTAAAACCAGATACGACCATTTTGAAGGTAGTGACTGCTGCACATACAGCTGTACTTCTGAAAATAATGATACCTCAAGTACTATGTGGAATAGCTTTTTAAAACCAAATTTAGTGCATTTGACATTGTTGCGCAGCCATGATTTTGTCAAGATGCTTTTTCTTTTTAAATATGGCAGGAAAGGAAAAACAAACTGCAATCAATCAAATAATTTTGAATTTCCATTTTGAGCACAAAATGACTCATTCCACACTAAAAGACTAAAACAAAAAAACAAAAACAAGATGAACAAGGTATATTAACAATGCCATCTACTTCAGTGCAGAACAACAAATTCTCTTTTCAGTTTTTTTTTAATCATATTGATGAAGTAGAATCACTGCCTTTAAAGGGGTGTTTTCCTAGTGACAGCAAATGGGAATAGAAGATGAGTGGCGGTATGATCAAAGTGATTAACAGCACCTACTTAGGGTATGATGAAGTCTGTATCTGGATGCCTTTTTGAGCATGATGTGCTTCAATCTTGGGGGATTGTTGTCAGTTTCAATATCATTCAGATTATGAGAATATCAATTTCATTTTTCTCCCCTGGTCTATACTCACATTACAATGTGCAAGGAGTGGATAAGAGGAACATTGTTTTCTTTTATGATCAAATCTAATTTCTTTGTTTTTGTAGCTGTGTCTCCAATGATAAAGACGAAAGAGAAACCTCTCATTGTCTTTCAGTGAATGTGGTCTTGCTGTCATAACACCAAAAATTCTTAACCTGTGTAGGATGGTTTGATCTTGCTACAACACACATTTCCCATAGATGCTTGCCCGAGTATACTCGGGACTCGTCCTCAACGGGTTAAGCACAGAAACTACTTCTTCTGCAAGGGCTCCTTAAGTGCATCCTGCTACATGTACAAACTAGATAATTATAGAGAAGATATGCTTCTAATGTGATTTAAAAGTTTAGCAGTGTTGAATATGTAAATTAATAATATGCAGACTTAAACATTTGACAATTTTGTCTGCTGCACAATCCCCTTCTCCAACTAGAACATTTGAATGAAGATAGTACTAGTATTATATCAGTCACATCCTATATACATGTATGTGTCAATGTGCACTCCATACCATCCTCAATTCCTATTTTCTCAGAATATTTTGTACAAGCTCTTGTCTGGTCACTTGTGAAGTATACTTTTATTTAGAAAAAAAAAATGTTAATTGATTTTGATTTTAAATAATATTTTAGTAGGCTGCGTTAATAACATGTTACTGTCAGTTTAAAGCTTCCATGAACCCATATTATAGCAAATATCTCCAAAATATATATTAAGGAACATGGCCTTTACATTTAGATAAATTAATGACAACTTCTAAGTCAGTGTTGGGTGTGTCGGTGTGATGACCACATCTTTCCCTTAGAGTGCTATAGTGCTATAGTAGTAATTAACAGAACAATACCCCCGCTTCATTACAATCCAAACAGCTTTGTACAGATCATAGATCTTAGTGATTACTACCAGTTGAGGTCACTGTAAAGCATTCTATTGATTTCTGGATAATTCAATCCATCATGTCCAAAATTACTTTTCTGTGGTTTTGTGCTGCATTTCATTATATATGTGTACATATATAATGTGTAATTCTTACTGTTCATTTTTATTGTGGTATAAGGTACAGTGTACAATACAGTTTGTAAAACATTTTTTTTTTTTTCTCATTGGGACCCTTTATTGTTCAGTTTACATGTTGTACAGTGTATAACTATTTGTTTTTTGACTGCAGAATTGCAAATTCATATGAATTGTTCGTTCTATTTCCTGAAATTGATGTGTTTTAGAAGACTGAAAACATACTGCTTCTTGATTCATTATAAAAGTTGTGTAAATGTCTTTCTGGTTTGTAGCAGATTTTTTGAATTTTGATAATAATTATCCAGTTCCCGCTAGTGTTTTTTCTTTTTTATTGCAACACATAGAATATTATGCACTGAAATGCAGAATTTTCAATTGAATAATCACAAGATGATAATTTCTGCCAGAGAATTTCCCCTAGTAGGAACTTGAGCTATGGGTTAAAAAATACAATAAAAATTATTCTGAATTGGGGGGGGGGGGGGGGGAAGAGGTGGCTTGAGAAGGAAGAGCCAGGTTGCACAGATGCAAATAACACTTTGAAATCTTCCAAATTAGATAATTCCTTGAAATCTTAGTCCTTTACATACAAATTCATATGCATTGCAAGTTCAGATTTATAGTATGCGTGGATTGGATAAAATTTTGAGAAACAAAATGTGTCCATACACATAACAAAATGTGCCCAATTTCTCTCTCTTTTCCTTAAAAAAAAAAAATTTACTTCTTCATGTTCTCTTCCCTTTTCCTCTTTCTTCTTTGATTTCTACTGGCTAGCACTACGAAGAATATGAAGCATTGACAGAGAATGGTTCACATCCGCATTAATAGAAGCTGCATGATAGAAATGCAGATAGAATGAAATAGCGCCCTCTTGAGAGTGATTTTAGTCACTGCATCATAGAATGTCACATCATAGTCGCACTCAGTTTCTGCTCATCTGGCAATGTTAGCATGGCCAGTGCCGTGTTTTCCTAAGTGAAGTGGGTGGGGGGGGGGGGGGGGGAGCACTTTAGGTTTTATCAGCTATCACAAGCAAAGCAACAAAAAAGAAAGGCCTTCAGTGCAAAAACAAGGCCTTACTTCACTTGCACTTGAAGGTGTCATTCTATTTCTTTTTTTCTAGTGCCACTTTTGAGGTAAAAAAAAATGTGAGGGGGCCCAAAGTGGTGACACCGTATGTATTCCTATTTATGGTGAAAAAAAAAAGAAAAAAAGTGTGTGTGTTGGGGGGGGGGGGGGGAGAGCCCCCCAGCATTTGTGCCTTGTTTTATTCACTCAAATTGTACGGGATATAATATGTCCTAGTATTCTGAGGATATACTTCTTTGGTCTTAATAAGACATGTTAAATTTCTTCCTTGGATTTTACTGATTTTATTTCTTTTTTATTTCATATGGCAGGTGCAATAACCAACAGTAGCTGATAAAAAGCAAGCAATCGAAATATTGCAGTAGTAGCTATGTTGTAGATATTATTAATATGCTGAGAAGCCTGAAGAGAACATATTCATTTATTTTTTATCTTTCCCTTTTTTCTTTTTTTTTTAAACCATTGAGGATGGACTGATTTTGCTATGAGTCTCCCATAGACGCCTGCCTGAGTATACTAAGGACTTGTCGTCAACGGGTTAAGAGAAGGGAGGGGTTGGTTTGCAAGAACTATATTTTTTATTGGACATGAAGATCAGTGTAGGAAGTGTTGTGAGAAGGCAGCAGCTGTTGCACTGGCCCAGTGCAGTCCAAATAATGATTCGGCTTGGTGGAATATCGCTCAGTGATTACATCCATGGTTGCACAGTAATGGGGTATTTCAGCTGCGTGAAGTCACATGATGTTGATGTATGCTTTGCATCGAGGTATTCTTTGTGTTACCATTAGGAATTGGCAAAAATAATTGGCAATTTTAGGCTTCTTTACTGTCACGTGAAAGTGTTTGTACCTTGTCTAAGGGTGAACATAGGACACACACACAAACAAACAAACAAAGGAACACACACCAACAAACAAGTATATTTTCTCCACTAAGAAGGCTGATACAGTATCATATAAAATGCCATTATATGCATATATTCTAGGCTGTAAGTGACCAAGAACATGTTATTGATCAATATACATTGCATTATACGCACCAGTGAGGAATTAGGCTTACTTTCAATTTTCAGGTTGATTTACTTTTGTTTTTTTTTCATGCCAAGAAAACATGAATTACAAAGGAAAGATGTCATCCATGCTTCCCTTCTCTGACTGTATAGCAATGAAGAGAACATTTTTTGAGGTTTCTATGGTAGATATGACTGGATGAAATCAGATTGCATGTAGTATGTTCCATGATTAGTTTGGGCTGCAGCTGTCGACTGCCTCTTGAAGGGTATTATACACCTTGCTGAGTAAATATTTGCAGCGATATCTCTCTTCTCTCTCTCTTTGTCTCCCACAAGGTACATAGGTATAATATATCCCTCTCTCTCTCCCTTCTGCTATGTGCATTGGTATATCATATCTCTCCCTCTTTCTTTTGCAGTGTATATTGGTATATTATATTAATGTAATATATCCCTCTCTTTCTCTTTCTTTCTTTCTTTCTTTCTCTCTCTGTATGTCTTCGACAATGTATTTTGGTATATTATATCACCCTCTCTTCCTCTCCCTCTCTCTCTCTCTCCCTTTCTTTCTCAGACTCTCTCCCCCTCAGTCTCTCTCTCTCTATATATATTTTGATCCCTCTGTGTCTGTTGGTTTTTCTCTCTCTTTCTGCCAGAGTGTAGACCAGTATTTGTGGGAGTATATCTTACCGGTTGTTGGCCACGATAATCACTGGCTGGAAAACCATGAGGCAATGGAGGAGAAAGGTGTGTAGGAAATATATCAATTCTTAGTGGGTTCTCTGCTCCAACATTCCAACAGTGAAGTGGTGTGTATTATCATGTGCGATGATATCATGTCTTTATGAAGTGATGGTTGCATAAGAATTTCTCATACACCTGTACATGTGTCGTGCAGTGCATATGGTTGTTATTGAAAGAAGGCAAGGTGCGCATTTCAAGTGCTGTAAGTTCATGATATACAAATGACGCACATGTCTGAGTGCGTCAGTCAGAGTTGTGTGCGTGAACTATGGATTGTTCAACCTACGAGGTGAAGTGAAGTGGATTTAGGCTAAATGCCATAGTTACTGCATCAATTATGGTTGGTACGTAGGTAGTGGGGGTGTATTTTCTTGGTCAAGCAGCTGTGCAAATGATACGTACATGCATGAATGTAGTCCTATGATACAGGATGGAAATCACGATATACTGTAAAACATGATATATTCGTGGCACGAAATTTTCGCGAATTGGAGCCGACGGCCTTTTTGGTGGCATGAAATTTTCGCAAATTGCCACTTGCGTTCAGTGCATATAGTGTAGACAAGAAATTTTGTGTGCATTTTAATTTTGCATATCTTGGCGCTTGCGAAATTCGCGAAATTAAAATGCACACGAACATTCCTCGTTTTAAAGTAGGTGGAAATGAGCTGCTTGACAGAAGTCTGCACTGTCCGAGTGCTTTCTTACTTTGTATGCTTGTCCATCATCTCTGCCTCATTATGAGCTCTGCATAGTAAGCATCAATTCCTGAGATGTAGGAAGAACTGCTTAATAGTCAAATCCAGGCCAGAAGCAGGCTTATCACTTTTGCTGACATCATTACTGTGTGGAGGGCGCTTTTTGCAGAACTTGATGAGTTTGATTTTGAAATAGCCTATAAATGCTGATCAATATTTATGGCAATAAACCCGTGGCAATCACTCTTCAAATCTTGTGCTCAGCGTGCGAGGCACAATGCGCGAAGTAAACACAGACCACTGACTGTGTAATTACACAGAAACACGCTGTTATGCTCGACTTGAGTTGTGTGCATCTCCTTTGCATTTCAAGCTTTTCTCTTCTCCTGTCATGTGCATTGTGTTGAAGTAGTCTGGGCGTAGAATCTGGCGCAATAAATGACGAGCACTGCAACATTGTCAAGTGGCGTGATGGAGAGTTCCAGAGAATCTATTCTGTCTTTGTACACATCAGCCAGAATCTTGGGATCATGCTATCATACCCTCTAAACACATTGGTGACATTTAAAAAAAAAAAAAAGATGTTGAACTTTCCTGATCGATTCAAATGAATGAATTCTTGCATTGAGTAGATATGTATAAAACGTGTATTGCAACTGATGGATAATTGCACATGCTTACCATGAATTTTGATCATGGTGGCCACTTTAATGCTGAATTATTTGTGCTTAGTTATGTTGATGTAGGGCAATTTCTAAATCGTGTGCAATTTATGGACTGACTTTTCCCGCACTGATCATGGAAGACAACAACATCAATAACAACAACATAAAAAATCAAGAAGGCAAAGATTTTGAAAGCTTGCTTCCACTATCAAGGTGTTTGTGAGGCAATCTGACAGTGCTATTAAAAAGCCATATTATCTTTTTTTTTTTTCGTTCTTTTTCTATTGGCAAGTGTCTTTTTTGGGGAAAATGCATGCTCCAAATCAGCCCTCTTACTACTTTGTAGCTTTTTGTTTATTGTTGGCAAATTTTTATAGGCTTCTATTCACATCGTATGAGAGTAGAAATAATAAATAGAGCAGCACATCATTTGCAGCTCACATTGTTAAACTGTTGAAGAATAGTCCCAAGTATGTATCGTTCAGGACACTGTCTTATAAAACTTGTGATAGAAATCAATCAATCACAAATCTCTTGAAAGCTGCCATCAATCGCAGCCTGTGATTGATTGATTGCAGTTCTCTGTCCTAATTTCAATCATAACTTTTTTCATAAGATGGATTTGCATTCAATCGTAAAGTTGTGATTGATTTGAATCAATCACAAGTCTTTATAAGACGGGGCCCAGGTGTCTGTGGGAAAAGTGTGTTAAAGGAAAATCAGCTAGTCCTCAACTGGTTAGGAGTGAAGTGTTACTAAACCCTTAATACCGTGCTAACTTTGTCAATTGGCAAAGATGTCTGGACCTGAATTGAGATAATCCAATCCCTCTTATCCCCATTGTTCCACCATGATCTTCCTGTTTGACTGTCAATGCACATTACTAGATATTATATAGTATGTGGGTTGGCTTGTTGATCTACTCTGTGCAACTAGTTCAAGTTCAGGCGATTTACTGAATACTGATGAAAAACTTGGCAAAGTAAAGTTAAGTGCCATGGCACAAAAAGGGTTTTAAAAACAGTGCCTTTAATGGTTATCATAACTTATACAGAGACTCCAACCCAAAGCACCTTCTGATCTGGAGATTCTCCCGCCTGAAACCCCTAGCAAACGGGAGACTCCAACTTGATGTGTGCAAAGCGCGAAGTTCCTAGGGTTCTAGATGCTCTCTTGTGCTATCTAAGGCTTATTTTTTCAACATACGATAGAAATAAGTAAGAAATCCCTTCCAACGGGAGACAAAGAGCCAGGGCGGGAGAAATTAGATCTCAAACGGGAGAACGGGAGATTTTGCAAAAATGGGTTTTCGGCAGGAGATCTCCCGTCGAAAACGGGAGAGTTGGAGTCTATGCTTATATACTAAATGAATTCATTGCTGGAACTGTCAATATTATCAAGCTTACTGTACTTAAACTCAAGTAAACAAATTTAGGTTCCATTTTATTTCTCTGATAGCATGTTCACTTTGATTCAAATTTTGATTATAATTGACCACCATGTTCTATGTTGATAGAATTTCATTGTGCATCCTCACTGAATATCATGCATCTTGTTTAATCCTACATTTTTTTTTCATTAAGAATATGAACATAAATTACACTGAATTGAAATGAAAATTACAGATGAAATGTTTGAGCTATTTTGTTGTAAACTATGTAGTATTGAGACTGCAGATTGAATCCCAAAGTTTGAATGCCCCAAGCCCAGCTTAGCTATTTTTTTTTTTTCGTAAAGAATCTGAAATCTCCATAAAATGTACATAAAACCTACAAAGTTCTTTACAGATGTTGGCCTAAAGCTTCACAATGTAAGTTTTGAGTGCTAGAGAAAACACAATATCATTGCACACATTGTCCAATTTCTCAGGTACAGAAAAGCTTTAACCCTGAGCCCTGACACTCAATGCTTTATGTGTGACACTATGCCTTGCCATGTATCAGATTTATTTTGCTTTCCATGATTAAATTTGGTTACTGAATATGATTTGGCACAAACGTCATGTTTGCTTTAAAAAAAAAATGGATCCTGGCTGTACACCAACTCATACATTTAACATGACGGATGTACTTGTGCCAAGTTATTCCACAGCCAGAATTTCTCCAATGCAACTCCATTTTTGAATTAGCTTCAAATAAATCAAGTGAACAGAATTTTAGAAGTTTCATCAAAATCAGATCTGAAATTCATGCAAATGAGAAGGTCACAGACATTTTTGTGAGATGATTTTCTGCGATTTCACTGTGCTAAGTGCTAAGTTTGAGTGCACAAAAGTACTAATATATGTACACACATGTACCATATTGTGTGGTGATATTTTTGCCTGTTAAATTTGCAGCTCAACAGTGATTTGCAAAAAAAAAAAAAATAAATTATCCCTGCGAAAAAATGAATAAAAGCTTTTACAGTATCATACGAAGTGTGTGCATATTGGATTAGAAGGAAAAAAAATTGATAGTGGATTTGTTATCATGTTTAATACGCTGAAATTGATAGTTCTGCTGAATGACAAGAAAAGTATTAAAACAGATTATACAGTCAGATGAAGTCGTAAAGAGGGAAGAACTACTGAAGCAACAGCTGCTGCACATAAAAATAATTTTTCTTCCCCACCCCCGTTCCCCCACCCTCAGTCCCTGATTGTCTCTACTTCCTCTCCTATAATTACTACCCCCCAGGAAATCTGGAATTAACCAGAAGTGTGTGCGTGGAGAATTGACTTGCTGCAATCTGCAGCGCGGCCCTCAGAGCCGCCTCGGAATCACTGCTCCGTCAGTCAGTGCGTGCACCCTCACGTTCATTCCAGCGCGCCCCTATTTTCCCCCCGACTTGCACCTCTCAGTGTGCTCTCTCTCCCGTCTCCCCCCTCATGATCTCTCGTCAAGTGTTTGTCTCTCTTCTTGACGACGTCGGATTCTGAAGGAAAGCCTGCCCGCTCTGGCGTGCACTGTTTTCAAGTCGAACGCTCTCCCAGACGAACTGTGTTCTACTATCAGTTTTGACCCTTCTGTTATTCTTTGATCCACCAGTTTCAGAGCAGCAGAGCTCCTTTTGCTTTCCATCGAACTAGGAAAACCTCTCGTGCTAATGGGATATCATCAGCATGATGGCACAATTGAATCACACTCAGTGTAGCTAGGCGGCGGATGAGTTTTGTGTCCCCTTCACTGGCAGGGAGATTACATACATACACATGCACTTGTATGATATGATTTGTTGCATCATCAAGGAAATCTTATATGTGTGGAGATCTATATCATGGAACCTACTTTTAGTGAGTACTTAATGTGATGATGCATGAAAGTCACCCATTCTCTACGACTGTACCTTGTACAAGCGAGCTGGATTTTTCACCTCAGGGCACATATAATGTGCTTTACTTTGGCACTGTTTGCAAAGCAATATTTTGCCAAGAGTGTATCAAATTTGTATGTAGAAAAAAATCTAGTTGTATGTGATTGAATGATAATGTATGGATGCTTACCGAAAAAAGAAAAACCCACAAAAATCATCTTAGTTTGCAAATGAGCACATCAGCATGCATACTTTCTTTGTTGATGAGTGAGGGTATTCCAAAAGTTACTTTTGCTGAATAGGGATTATATACTATTAAAATACAAATATCATCTTGATACCCAAATCCAACTGGCTTTTAGTATTGTAGCGCGACAATGTCTAGACTGCTCTTGAGAAGTTGGCAGCTGTATTTTATACAGTTTACAGATTTGTGTTGTGTGTGTGTGTATGGTTTTTACACTTTTGTCTGACTGTGTTGGTTAAAATGTCATAAAGTGCATTATGTTGTAATCATTCCCATCAAGTTTCTCAAAAATCATGTAGAGTTTGTGCAGGGTTCAGATTGGTTGCTGTACAGGGTTCATAAGGTTTCTGTGGGCATTACACTAACTTTATGCAGAGACGGAAAATATGTTTTTTTTTTAGTATTTTGTACTTTTCTTTCCACCAAAAAAATTCTGCAGGTTTATGGGAATTACTTTTTCCCCAAATGATTACTCATCTATTTCAGGAGAGGTTAAAAATACTGTTCTCCCCACCACAAGTATGCCCTTTTGTCTCTCAGAATACAGCAATGCTGTTCATAAAATTGGTATCCCTTTGCATGGGCAATTGAAAAAAAATATGACAATGTTTATTATTAATTTTCACCCTTTCATTTGTTCACTGGTTCATTGAATAAGCAGAAAGGATATTGTCCTATCGTATTCAAAGTTGAGTGATTCCACTCTATATTTCTCAATTTTGATAGTTAAACTTTCTGCTCAGGATTTATAATCATATTGAAAGTATGATACTGGCCTTATTATTATACTCTGTTTCTTGAAACAAATACAGTGTACACTCAATCTTTTGTGTTTCTGTTACCACCCACTCGCAGGAGAAGGTGCATATTCCACAAAATATAAGTTTACAAGAGGTCAAAAGTTAAAGCACCTCATATACCCCTTTGACAAATTGATGTATCCCCCCACCTTATCTGAATTAGGAGGGCAAAGCGGTCAATTCAAATAAAAAATTGCCTTCACAAACTCTTAAAGTACTCTGCAGTGTCAAAATGGTACAGATTATTCTGGACCCCATTCCAATTTTTACTTAATACTACCAAGTAATGCAGATATTATTCATAAAATTTAGTTTGTAAAAGAGGTTACCTTAGTCCATGCTGCTAGTGATGTTGTGTGACATAATTTGATAGTTTAAAGTGAATGGTCCTTTGAGCATTATGATATTAATACATGTAGTAACAGAAATGTCAATTCGTCTATTTAATCCCTGTGGAGCCATTGTTAATAGAATGTCTACACTGTAGTCTTTTGAAATTTAAACTTATTTTCTAAGATACAGGTACATTTGTTTGCTGGCTTAGTTTCCAAAACTCTGATAGGATTTTACTTACAGTACTGAAGGAATGATATTCTACTTTAATAACGGATTGCCTAAATGTTGGTAATGGGGGGGGGGGGGGGGGGGACTAGACGGAAAATGTGTAGAAATTTGCTGTATGGAAATAATACAATCAGAACATTATTCACTTGCAGACAAGAGGAAAAGGCATTAATTATCAAACAGTACGATATGAAGCATACACTGTACACTTGTATGGCATGTACACCCGTAGTCTTTCTCAAGGGCCTCTTGCTGTAGTAACACTATGGTACAAGTGTAGCAATGCAAGCAGCATATGGCAGTAGATTGAGATTGGTCATTTCCAGTTGGGAACCAGGACCCAGTGGGACCCCTCCCCCCAGTTTGAACCATGCCCCTGCAGGAACCATGCCATAGCAAGAGGGGCATGGATGGGACAGAGAAGAGGATCTGTATGCCTATCAGATACAATTATAGAGTTTGTTGATCATCAACATTATAATCATCATAGATCAAACATTATCGAGTCAATCCCCAGAAGGAACCATGAACCTGTGGGAACCATGATGTGATGGGGGCCATGACACAGTGGCAACCATGACACAGTGGGAGACATGATCCAGTGGGAATTAAGACCCAGCAGGAACCACGATCCAGTGGGAACCATGACCCAGTGGGAACCGTGACCAAGTGGGAACCATGATCCAGTGGGAACCCCCACCCAAGTGGGAACCATGACCCAGTCGGAACCATGATCCAGTGGGAACCATGTGGGAACCACAACCCAGTGGGAACCATGGTTCAGTAAGAACCATGACCCAGTGGGAACCATGATCCAGTGGGAACCACACCCTAATGGGAACCATGACCCAGTGGGAACCATTATTCAGTGGGAACCACAACCCAGTGGGAACCATGGTTCATTGAGAACTACTGTACAGACACAATAGGAAACATGATCCAGTGCCAACCATGACACAGTGGCAACCATGATCCAGCAGTTGGGAACCATGACCCAGTGGGAACCATGATCCAGTGGGAACCACACCCCAGTGGGAACCATAACCCAGTGGGACCCATGATCCAGTGGGAACCACGTGAGCACCTCAACCCAGTAGGAACCATGTGAGCACCTTAACCCAGTGGGAACCATGGTTCAGTAAGAACCATGACCCAGTGAGAACCATGACCCAGCATGGGAACCATGATCCAGTGGGAACCACACCCTAATGGGAGCCATGACCCAGTGGGAACCATGATCCAGTGGGTACCACAACCCAGTGGAAACCATGACACAGTGGCAACCATGATCCAGTGGGAACTGTGACCTACTGGAAACCTTGATCTAGTTGAAACCACACCCCACTTGGAACCATGACACCGTTGCAACCATGACAAAGTGGGAACCATGATCCAGGGGGAACCACAACCCAGTAGGAGCCATGTTTCATTGGGAACCATGACCCAGTGAGAACTACTGTCTAGACCCAATGGAAACCATGATCCAGTGGGAACCATTGTCCAGTCGGAACCATGGCCCAGTCTGGGCCATGCCCCAGAGGGAACCTTTACCCAGCAGGTAACGAGATCCAGTGGGAACCATGACCCAGTGGGAACTATGATCCAACAGCAACCACAACCCATCAGAAATCACGCCCTAGCAAGTGGGACATCGGTGAGACGCAGTAAAAGTTCCAGCCCATTGAATTACAGTGTTTAAGCCCCCGTTCCACTATCATGATCTGGACCCCGATCTGTCCCGATGTATTAGATCGGGAGAGAGCGGCAAAAGTGTACGGGGATCGGAAGCATCGTAGTAGCAGCGTTCGGAGGTCGGGGTTGGAGCGGGCATTTTTTCAGATCGGGAAGAAATTTTGAACCTGTTCAAAATTTCTTCCCGATCTCCCCGATCAAAATTGACCTATTTTGAATCGTACGGCAAGCAGGGAGAGCGTAGTGACAGTGAAAACACTGCGGGATTAGTGTAACAAGGTCTTTCTGAGCGTAGTAACATTGGCACAAGACGGGAAGTAAACTTAGGCACCGACGTGGTCCCGCTGCTGTGCTGCTCTTCCCTGATCAAAGCACGATCTTCCCGCTTTAACACCGCTCTCACTATGTTCTCTACTCTCGTATGGAATCAAGGCCTGTTCTTATGACGCTCTCAGTATGCATCATTCCCGCTTTAGTTACGCTGTTTCTGCTTTAGCTACGCTGTTACCGCTTTAGCTACGCTGTTCCTACGCCTTCCCAGATGTTGGAGGACATTGTCGCTGCACCTGTCGAGGCAGAATATGAAGCAGGAGCTCAAATTTTTCGAAGAAGAAGAAGAGATGAAGAAAAAGAAAAGAAGAAAGCAGCGAAGCAGCTACCCAAAAGGCAAAGAAAGAGAGACTGCATGTGATGCTAAAAGAGGAGGAAGAGGACATAGTAGAATTTTGAAGAATATGAAATCATCTGCAACTGCGGGAAGACGAACTATAAAAGCAAGGACATCAAGAAAAAACCTTGGAAAGATCAGCACATCTTTGATTAACAATGCATTGCTGCAAAAGAACCGTGAGTTGAGGAGCCTCTTTAAGGTCCACAGTATATTTGGATAGTAGAACATAGTGGAACAAGGGCTTTAAACTGCCATCCCTGCTGGCATTTGTGTGTATGTGTGTGTATGTGTGTGTGTGTGTGTGAATGCCTATGGAATTTTATGCTAGCAGTTGCGAGATGGTTACTGCACTTAAAGGGATGAACAAGTCTGTTTGGTCAGGATGATAATATTATCATGACCAAACAGACTTGTGTGGGATTGACATTCTGCATGTTATGCATAATGTTGAATGCTGCAGGAAGTTGGAAATATTGCCCTCTGTAAATGATGCTAAGTGCGCAGATACAAATTCCTGTGAAAACATCTTGTGAACACTCATCCAAGCATACCTTTAGCAGTGTGTGGGATTTCTTGTGTTCAAGAATATGGGATGAAATAGGATATTACCTCCCCATCAACTGCAGATCTAGATTTGGTTTTATAGAATGTGAGAATGAAATAGAATTTGTGTCACATTTTATCTTTAACACATTGGGGATGGGTTGATTTTGCTACAGCACGCATTTCCCATAGACACTTGCCTGAATATATCCGAAACTTGTCCTAAACAGGTTATTAGCAAGTCTAAGTTGTTTTTCTGAGTTGTTCCTGTATCATTCACATAGATATGCAATATGTAATACATGTAATACTTTTCTCATTATTTATATTCCGAAGGTAGAATGAACAATTCTTGTTTTTGAACCCTCTGTCATTCAGATTGCACTTGTAGATTTTTTTTTTTTTTAAAGCTTCATAACTTCTGATCCCTCCAACTGTTTGTGACCAAACTTGACTGGTAAATGTCCCTTGGGGAGTTGAAGGTCACCACAAGGTCAAAGGTCATAGACTTGGTCATTGAACTTCCGGGAGTTAGAAAAACATTGATTTCTTCTACGCGAATGGGCGAGACACATTTTGGCACTTGCCTTGTTGGAAATACACAAATGACTCTTCAATTGGGACATATTTTAAAAGATAATTTTTTTTTTCTCTCAAATCTAAACATTCTCATGATTTCTTTCATTCTTTTTATTTTGCACACTTTACAGAATCTCCTCATTTTCATGTATTTTTTTTTTTAAATGTTAGATAAGCACTGACATTCAAATTAAAAAAAGAAACTTTATTCTGCTGTCATGTGTTGCCAACTTAGAAATACATTTTAAATCTAGCAGTTTAAAGTCTTTTGAAAATTCTGCTCCTGGTGCAAACAATTATATCAGCAACTAATGGCTCTATTCACACTTTTTTTTTTTCTTGTAAGATCAAACTTATGAAACAGTAAATATCATTTTTAACAGTTGATTCTGCACCAAACATCAGATATATAATTTATGGGATGGGATGGGTTAAAATGATTTATGGCCAGCATTTGCTCTACAGTGAGTGTTGTAAAATACAACCACTTTTGTAAAGCTCTATATAAGTTTCATCTTCTTCGATTCAACTTCCCTGCAGAGTTTCACACGATGGAGTTTGTTGACTTCATCCGCATACCCAAGGTGGATGATGTGGTGTTGCATCGCCATGGTTACCAGCCAGTAACTGGGACACTGTGCCTAACAGGACATCACATGATTCTCTCCTCCAGGCAGACAAACTCAGAGGAATTATGGGTAAGTGGTAACCCCTCTCCAAAAAGCAAAACAGAGCAAAACAAATTACAATTAAGTAATGGGATTGGAAACACAATACTCTAATAGCTTTTAAGATGGAAGCAAGTGAGATAAGTATATCTTTTTTTTTTTTGAAAGCTTATATATCTTTTCGTTGCAGTCAGTATAATCTACCACAAAGTCTGGAAAATCCTCCAAAAGATAGCTTTGTTCCTTCAAGTTCTTCTTCCTTCTTTCCTTCTTCCTTCTTTTGGATGGCTTAATTACAAATTCACAATGTTTTTTGTCTGTGATACTTTACTTTCTGTAATACCAATATTGTGTAATTGAGGTACTTCACATTTGGCAATTTGGATAAATAGCCTTGTTTATATCTTCATTATAAATTAATGATATCAGCTGCAAAAAAGAAAAGAAAAAAAGATTAAGAATTGCCACGTGTTGTAAACCTTTAACCTGTTGAAGACTAATCCTAATTATATTCATATATATTTGAAAAGAAACAAATACACTGGACACCAAGGAATCCAGGGAGATTCATACTTCTAAATCCTATTGCATTTACTGCCCTTTTGGAAATTTGAAATTATTGAAGGAAATTGTACGTAATTACATCCCTGAATTATCTGACCATATAGTCATCTTTCTATTGTAGATATCTTTTTATATTGGTTGTATTTTGGGCTTCAAATCTTTGCATGACGCGCCTTGGTGAGCTGTCTATATTGGCAGCCACTACTATGATGTGAAAATATTGTTATATACAGCTCTCTCATGAATGACTTTTAAATCTGAGTACAGTTTCATGCCTTGGATAACTTTACAAATCAACCATACACAAAGTGCGACTAATTTCCTTTTGAAACCTAATTTTTTAGTCCAATGTTAAGTTTAGTGCATGCATTTGGCAGTTAATGTATAACTTTGGGCACTTCGTATTGTCTGCACTAAATGCTGCAGTCATTGTTAGACACCCAAAGACCTCTTAACCACTGCCATACTGAATTTGAAAATGCCAATAGACTTTAGTAATACACAGGCCACCAGGTATCCATACGGAATGGGTTAATCCGCTGAGGCTGAGTCTTGAGTATACTCGGCCGAGTGTCTATTATGGGACATGCTTGTTGTAGCAATTTATCAGTCCATCCTCATCTGGTTAAAGGCATAATTTACCATTTGCAGATGAAGCAAAAGCCCTGTATTAGTGCTTCAAAATAATTCTTAAATGTGAGTTAGGGATAGAAACAACCAATTAGAGAATTTGAACCAGTATAATCAAATATGCAAAATGTGAACAATAGTTATGATAAAAATGTTTCCACACTAAGCCATCTACAGTTATGGTTTAATGAGAAAAATAGTGATATCTCCCTGTATTTTAAGCTTTATTGCAAAACATTTTTATGGTAGGATGTTTTGTGATAGAACTGACCTTCACTATATGCATCAAAAGTGATATCTTGAACATTTTTAAATCACTGCTCCCAAAGGTAAACAGGACCTTTAATAGACATCATAGGTCAATAGAAAGTGAATATGCAATAGATGCTGCATGCTATTAAAATGGACGTTAGGCATAAAGTCAGAATATTTATATTGTCAAGAATTTTACGAGCTGCACTTTCACTATAGCTTTAAATCATGATTACTGAAGGTGACAAAGGATGAGCATTTATTCAAAACTAAAACCTTTGAAGTGTATGCAAACTTTCAGAACCATTTAATGATATGGTTAACTATTACAAAGGGTGGCATGGAATTTGTTAAATCTCTTACATGTACATGTAGCAATTGTTGAATGGGTTGTTCCTTTCTTTTTTCGTGATAGGAATAGAGTTAACTTTCAATTACTCATTTTCATGCCAATATGCTAGAACTTCAATGCAACAAACATCCTTTATTTTAATGACTAGAATAGATAGTGTAAAATGAGACCAGCAGATAGAAATTTCATGACAATACGTAGAATACAAACATACCAACAGAAATATGGAAATATTTTCAAAATTGGATGTGAAATAAAGTAATTTTATAAAACATTAAAAATGCATTCAAATCAAAAGAGATGGTGATATCGTTAAACCCACAACTAATTTTGTAAACACATATACTTGTAAAAAAAGAAGAAGAATATTTTAAGTTTAAGTTGATAATTTATCAACTGCAAATTCTCCTCGTACAATGTCTTTATATTTTTTTTTCCTTTGAAGTTGCTGCACAGTAATGTAGATAGCCTTGAGAAGAAATTTGTTGGAAGCACCGGTCAGCTAACAGTTAAGTGCAAGGACTTCCTGACCATCAGACTGGACATTAATGGCATGGATGAATGCATCAAAGTTGCAGAGACCATCGAGTCTTTGTCTAGTCTTGGTGAGTACAGTAGCAGCACAGGTTTGGAAAGAAAAATTAGCAGTAGAAGTAGAAGTACGTGGAGGTGGAAGTATCATTACTACACTGTGTTCACACTCACAAAGTATAGAAGCAGTGCATTAATGGGAATATGCAATGCTATTGGTTATTGACGCACATACTATCATTCGTAATACGCCTGCGATAATTAGTTATGTGGCCAAACGAATATCTTTAGAAATATGTGTCAATATATTTCGTACTGATATTTCTACTATTTTTCTTCAGATTAATTGGATATGATTTTATTTCAATATTATTGCTTTAACAATAATTGATAGATGATGTCACTGGCAGAATCTTGGTTGGAATGGTTTTTGTTAGTGTATCCAAGTAGTTTGAAGAAAAACAAAAGATATTATAGCATATAAAAAATATGGTACACATGAGTAGATGTATTCATCTTGCCACAGAAGTGATGCTAAGGGTATATATGAATCAATGTATGCCGAGTCAACATGCATTTGCAATGTATTTTAGTTCCTTTAACCAATCAAGTCGCTGATACACCTTGCTGTATATTTTTGATCTAAATTTTACTATTCAATGAGTGGTTTGCCTAGTACAATTAAATCTCTCTTTCGTTTTCAGTCTTATTTTGGTCATACCATTTTGACTCTGATTGCAGAACTATCCATATGATCTATAGTACATTCATAACTGTTCCTTAAATGGGCAACACATTTTGAAAGAATAGAGGATGTTTCTGTCTCAAATTGGCAATGTTAATTTGTATACGTTGTTCAGACTGAATGAATTTAAACTTTTCCACAGAATAACATACATCTGTCTCCAAGATAAGATAATGAATGAATGAAAAGGTATTTTTATTTGGCAACATCTCTTGCAGCCCACAGGCTGAATTACAGATATTTTACAATGTGAGAACATAGGAATATGAAGAAAAAATACAAGATACAATGAACAAAAAATATCAGGGATACAATATTGCACATGGAAATTGAACTTCATAAAAATGGTCATGTCATGTACCTCCAAACATGTATCTATTAAAAAAAAAAATCTTACTATACTTGATTACAAAAACATGCAAAAAACAAACAAATCAAATCAAACCAACGCCAGTACTGAAATCAGATGGATAACAATTAATATAACTATTATATAATGAATTAGAATAACAAATAAAGAGAGATAGAGAGAAAGAGAAAGGGAGGGAGGGAGAGGGAGGGGTGGAGAAAGGAAAACGTTTCATAGCGCGTTTCAGAACTATTAATTGAGACCAAACACAAACTTCCGAATAAAATTCAGAATTGTATATCAATAATTATTACACTGAGAATAATGCTATACACTTCATTTACATTTTAAAACAAATTACAATGTTATAAATATATAAATATATAAATATACACATATAAATTTATCATGAAATATATAAAGAAACTATACAACAAATTGTGGTTACTGAAAAATAAACTTCCATCCCGCGTTTATGATTCAGATTATGTTATATCAACAGTACATCACAATACCATTATGGTCGCTGGGGCGACAAGACCTTGTATCTCAAATTTTGGTGAAAATGACTTCCTCGAACTATTGGTCAGACAATATATAAGCCAAGCGATGTCCCGTTCAAGTTTCAGCTGCTCCAACCCAAATATAAGGCCACCACCACGGCATGCCAAGTATTTGACATTGCAGATACGAGGTCTTGCTGCCCCAATGACGACATACTTTGATTAAAAAATACTACATGTGAAAAAAAAAAAATCATTGCATTGCTGATTGTGATTATTGCAATGCTTGATAATGATACCGGAGGCTTAAAAAAAAAAAAAAAGAAACTAAAAAAGACCTCTTCAAAACACAAGAAATCAGATTTATATCTCATTTTGCTCATTTCTTGTAATGCACGTAATGCCAGTGTATGTTATAAAATATAATGTGTAACTGGAGAAAAGAATGGGAGAGAAAAAGAAAGTTAGTGGGTGAGGGAGAGGGAGGAGAGAGAGAGGTTAAAGAAGTTACCAAAGGGAGATGTAATCAGAAAATTCAAAAGAACTATTAAAAACTGAGACAAACAAACTTCAGCTTAAAATTCAAAGCTTATAGCTATCAAAATTATCACACTGACAGGTATATGTATCATTACCGAAAAACATAGTTTGCCTGTTATATGTATATATTCAATCTTCACATTGTGTTGTATTTGAAATATATCACGATACGGTATATAAAAAAAATAAGATGACATAAAATTCAGTTGATGCAGTGAAATTCAGAGTGGCCAGTTTAGTAATAATGAGATGATAATTTCTGCAGCAAAATTCCATCAGGTCTTACTGCTGTAATGGGTTAATGGCAGAAGGTTCTTGATAAAAAGAGTTTTGAGGCTAATTAGATTACAACTGTGTTTATCTGAGAGAGTATCATGGCTGGATGTGTGACGATGATGTCCAGAGCAGGTCATAATCCAATGTAATTTTAATCCGTTGAGGATGGACAGATTTTTCTACAACATTCATTTCCCATAGACACATGCCCAAGTATACTTGGGACTCGTCCTCAATGGGTTAATACCCACACTCGGTACCTTCAGAACAGTTCAAATACCCTCGGCTATTACCTCTGGCATGTTTAAAGGTCCTGCTTACCTTTGAGAACAGTGATGTTAAAAATTTTTTAAGATGTGACATCTTAGGCTTATTGTACCACAAAACACCCTATCATATAAAGTTTTTGCAATAAAGCCTAAAATATAAGGAGATACCCCTGTATTTTTCTCAGTAAACCGTAACTGTAGACAGTTTAGTCTGGAAACAGTTTTAACTATTGTTCACATTTTGCATATTTAACAATACTTAACATCGATTTTACCAATTCAAATTTTTACAGTGGTTGTTTTTATCCCTAACTCACATTTAAGAACTAAAGGGTGTGTACAGTTCTGGTTGAGGTGAGGATTTAGCTTTTAACGTTTTGCGAGATATTCAGAAACCACTCTATGAGATGTTAAAGGGCATGCAATTCTAAGGAGTATCAAAAGTTTATTTGATGAAAATCGGATTTGAAATGGCTGAGATATCCAAAAACAAGGTGAAACAAAGAGATCTAATAAAAGGGGTGGCCTGTCGCCTTTTATTATTGTCACTTTTTTGGATATCTCCATTTAAAAACCAATTTTCATCAAATAAACATTGAATAATTATTAATGTTACATGCTCTTTCATATTTCATAAGAGGTTTCTCCTTATCTCACTTATTAATATTATAAACCTGAATCCCCACCTCAACCAGTAGTGTACAGTCCATGCTGGGTTTTTGTTTCATCTGCGAATTGTAAATTATGACTTTAAGTGTTCCAAAGGTACCTTGTGTGAGTACTTCCTTCTAAATGCCTTCACTGAGGTATACTACAATGTACATACACCATGTACGTTGCAATAACCATTTGATTGTTCTGTGAAGGTAGTGGAGTATGAAAGTCTTATTTAAGGACAAGTTCTCCTTCACATACATGTGGATTGAGTGATAGTAGGACACATCAGTGAAAGTTTGGGGAAAATGGGACAATCCATTCAAAAGTTATGAATTTTTAAAATATCTTGTGCAGTCACTGCTGGATGGGAAGACTACTACAGTGTATGATGTCACATGCGTACAACGACAATAAGAAAGTTTAGATAAAAAGAGAATTTCACAAAACTTTACTTTTTGAATGAAGTGCACATTTCTTCGACTTGTTACTGACGTATTTTAAGGGTAATATTATTCCCCCTGTCTTCTGAAATACAGAAGTCGAGTATTCTTTTGTTATGCGAGAAAAGTGAAAATATGTTGAATTTTCTTTATTCTTCCTTTATAAATTGTTGTACGCACTTGACATCACAAGGTAAAGTAGTCTTTTCATCCAGCTCTGACTGAACAGAAACTTCAAAAATTCATAACTTTTGAACGGATTGTCCGATTTTCCTCAAACTCTCACTGATGTGTTCTGAGTACTATTGTTGCTGCAGTCACTCAACCCACATGTCTATGAAGGTGAACTTGTCCTTTAAATTGGAGAGCTATTAAAGTATCAAGCCCCTTCCATCAGGTTTCTGTTGTATGACGAGCAGCTGTGCTAGACCCCATTCACATAATATAGAACATTGTCTTTCTAATGGCAAGGCTGCCCCAACGGAAGCAATTGATATACAATCTATGGATCTGTAGTTTGTGGTTTATGCCCTACCCTGTCCACACTTGAAAGTTATATGTCACAAAGGGAATATGTTACCACTAGCATTTACTTTCCTAGTGTAATAAAGACATAAATTACACCTTATTCCAGTATCAAGTGCAACTTGATACAAACTTGGCATGCAATTAATTTCTTTACATAGTCGAAAAGGAGTACTTCCGTAAATGGCAAAATTTGCCTTTCGGATTGCGCTTGTTAAATTGGTGCATATATCGACTCTGTCGTGAAACAAGAGGAAGGCTTTGTCTTTGTGAGCTCCATTGTGCAGTTTGACCTGAGGAGTGGAGATGTGTAGTTGGCATTGGTTGGTGTGAGCAGGTCCGAGCTATAAACATGTTTCAAAAAGTTTCACATCTATTTCCAGGGACTCCAACCGCAAGCACCTTCTGATCTGGAGATTCTCCCATCTGAAACCCCCAACAAATGGGAGACTCCCAACTTTTGATGTGCGTGAAGCGCGAAGTTCCTTGCGGCTGGGGTCCATGGCCCGCTTAAGGGCCCTGGATGCTCTAGGGTTCTAGATGCCCTCTCGTGTTATCTCAGGCTTATTTTTTGACGTACAATATCTAAAGTAAAAGATTATTTCCAGCGGGAGACACAGAGGCAGGGCAGGAGAAATTGGATCTCAAGCGGGAGAACGGGAGATTTTGCAAAAATGGGCTGTCGGCGGGTGGTCTCCCGTCGAAAGCGGAAGAGTTGGAGTCTCTGTATTTCCTTTATAGAACAATGATATTGGTGGCTAGAAACATCGTGAACGAATCAAATACACTGTATTTAAAATGGTGATGTCATTGCCCCAAAATTCTCCCATTGGCCAGTGCAGAAATCTTGTGGCTTATGTAATGTGCAGTGCTGTACAGTCAGAAAAGTACTTCTACAATACGTATTTGATGTGATGTTGTGTCATATGATGTGCTATACACTACATTCTAGAGTTGTAATCACTTCCTGTGATGAGACAAAACAAATGAGTGTTTCATTATGTAAAAGCTCTGTAATCCCTTGTCAGAGTCGTCGCTACAACGCTTAAAGTCATAGTTTACCATTTGCAGAAGAAACAAAAACCCAGCATTAGTGCATTAAAATAGTTTTAGATTGTGAGGTAGGGATAGGAACAACCACTGTGAAAATTTGAATCCGTATAATCGATGTTATTATTGTTAAATACACAAAATGTGAACAATAGTTATAAATAATAAAAATGTTTCCAGACTAAACTCTGTACAGTTATGGTTAAATGAGAAAAATACTGATTCAATATCTCTTTATATTCTAGGCTTTAAATTGCAAACATTTTATATGATAGGATGTTTTGTGATACAACAGACCTACACATATGCATCAAATGTGATATCTTGAACATTTTTTAAATCACAGCTCCGAAGGTAAAGAGGACCTTTAAACAGGACTGTGCAAAGCAAATGCATGTTGACTTGCGTTGATTCATACCTAATCCACAATTACATTGTATGACTAAAAGGATAATTGTGCCATTATATATCATGTTGTTACATTTTATACTATTTTTCTTCAGATTACTTGAATGTGCCCATAAAAAAACCCTTCCAATCCAAGATTCTCTCCATGACATCATCTGTCAATCACTGGTAAAGTTCTAATATGAATAAGAAAAGACATTGAGATGCACCTTTCCATAGACTGAGCATAACTTGCATATTTCCATGCATTGTCTTTTGCTAATTATATTACAGCTGTAGTAATACATGTGTATAAACATGCAAGTTAGGGGAATTCCAATGTCTTTTGTTTTTGTAAACCACATATCTATTTTAGCAATGATTGACAGATGATGTCATTGACAGAGTCTAATTAGTTTGGAAGTTTTTTGTTTTGTTTTTGTGTGTGTGTAAGTGTGTACCCAAGTAATCTGAAAAAAAGTACTAGAAAAATTATTATCAAATATGTAATATGAAACATGATATATCTAGATATTTATTAGGCCAAATTTGCGTAAGTGATTTTGAGGGTATCATGAATCAAGATGTCAACATGCATGAAATTTGCATTGCATAGTCCCTTTTTTTTAGGCATCGTGAAAGAATTGTACTTGCATCATTCCACTGAAGTTTCTAGGATCGGTTACACACGAGAGAAAATTCTTAACTTGAATCATCATTGTAATGATGATTGCAATTCGTCTTTAGAATTATCGGACCTTACACACGAAAACTGTGATTAGAATTCAAATTCTCGAGCTAAGGCGCTACGTAATCCTTGGTGACTTGTCAATCAAAACGTACGATTGAGTGCATGCATGTGGCGCGCGTACTGTATTATCTACGGAAGTGCTTGAAAGGTCACGTAAGCTCCGCCCCTCAAAAGATGTTTTGGAGGTCAAGCATTACACACGCCAATTTCGCACCAAAATTTGAGTGAAACTTCACTGGAATTCACCTCCGGACTAGAATTTGAATTCGTGATTGTGATTTAGTAATAGCATTCATGACTCTAATTTGCTTCCACACGTGCTAAAAATTCATCATTAGAATTATTTTTCACTGGAATCATCATTCAACTGACGAATTTTTGACCGTGTGTAACCTTTCTAGATGGCCTCTGAAAGAGTACGCATTCAAAGTATGCCTGGATGATGTATGAGCATTGCATCTGCTTCCCTTGCAGAACCCGTGACGCTGACCTACCCGTTCTTCTATCGCGTGACCTTTGACACCCTGGAGGATGGTTGGCACGCCTTCCTTCCCGAAAATGAGTTTGCGCGCCTCACCAACGAAGATTGGCGCATCAGCTACGTCAACAAAAATTTTCAGGTGAGGGACCACATCCTTCTTGGCTGCTGTGGATGTTCCAGCAGAATATGACTGCAAAGATTCTCAAAGGGGCATATCAGATAATTTATGTAATTTTATTTTGAAGTACAAAAATTGACTGTGCCATGTTTAAACTGGTGGGAATTTATTGTTGTCCTTAAAGCAGATAAAACAATACTCTGAAAGACCCAAAATATACACTGAACAAGGATGATGACGTGGGAGGCTCGCGTAGTCCAGTAATGTAGTAATGTCATTTCATTACAATACCACTTCACCTGTGTAATATTTCTGCATATTATCTTCTTTTGTTCTGCTTCCCTGAGCACCCAATCATGCACGACACTGTATGTTAACCTGCTATGTCATCATCATCACTGATTAGGCATTTTCACATCAGCCCGATGTTTCGAAATAGCGCGCTATTTTCTGACTTGGAAAATTAACCTGATCACGAAATAGCTTGCTATTTGATAATGTGAATACAAATTAGCGCGCTAATTGTATCGCTCTGATCGAGAAAATTTCTCAAGTCCAACTCGGGAAATTTCCGAAATAGCGCGCTATTTGATAATGTTTGAGCTGATGTGAATAGGAAATGAAATAGTGCGCTTATTTGCCATTTCGAAAAATATCTCGAGCTTGGATTTTTATCGGGCTGATGTGAAAACGCCTCTTGTGATTTTTTATGAATTTTGACAACATGCTTGTGCCTTATCCTAATAACTAAAGATTCTAAAACCCAGATTCTGTAACCAGCATAAACAAACGTAGATGTCAAATGCAAAAGTGATACAAGTCATCTTATGTTTGTGCCGGCATTGGTTTTTCTGTCTGTCTGTCCATCTGTCTGTTTGCAAAATAGCTCAAAAAGCTGTGAATGGATTTGGATGAGACTTAGAGCAAAATTTGATAGTGACACAAGAAACAGATGATTTACATTTTTGTAGTGATCTGGACCGTCGTCTAGATTCAGGAATTTTTTGGATGCTTTTGAACAACCCTTTAGCACTGGCAAACAGGGTATTAAACTACACTGTATAAACGAAGGAGTTCAAGCTGCACGTATTTGAGGCATGCATATGCGCACTGAGCTCGCGGTCTAGGTGCAGCAAGAAAATGAGGTACAAAGACTCAACTTTGAGGCACTGGAAAGGATTCTGTACATGTGTCAATGTGAATAAGGACGATTTTCAGCAGGATGTGTGTATGGGTGGAAATTAGCTTCTTGACGGAGGTCTACACTATCCAAGTACTTTTGTGGTTACCAGTATTGCTAATGGAATTGTGGCGTGTTTGATGCTTTATACCTGAAAGTTTTTATGACTTGGTAATAGCCTCACTCTCTTTCTCTCTTTCTCTATTTATCTTTTTATTCAATGTATGATCTTATTTTCAAGGGGGGGGGGGAATATGAGAGTGATATTGATTGATTAGAAGATTATGTGTTTAAGATTGTATGTGGTTTGCCTCACAACATATATATAAAAATATGTGTACATTGTAGTTTTAGTTCTTGGACAGTCAACACTGAACAGCTGCAGTGTGATTATATCCTGTATTCAAAAGAACACAGTGCCACAGGCATAGAAAAAAAAATAAATACACTCATCAATGCTTCTGCTGTGTACATTTAACAACACCTTTCACTGTTGCTTTATATCTGCCCGTTTTGTATAATCATTAATTAATTATTTTTGTATCATATTGATAGGTATGTTCAAAAGTTTAATCACTGTACTTTTCATTTTTGTAACTGTTCTTTTAATTCGGGTGGGGGGGGGGGAAGAGGAGGGGAGACATTTATCTTGACCCTTTGACCCTGTGGTCAAGGCCAATCCAGTCCATCTGAATGTAAATGAAGGCCAATGATGATGATAGAATACTAGTAGTAATGGTTTGAAAGAGTGGAGGCATTCCAGTTGACTACTCACTGCAGTCAACTTGCTTTGCTTTCAATTGATTTGTAAGTTTTAATCATTCACAAACTGCCACTCAGCCCACGTCAGTTACATTATGTACTCGGTGGATTCAGTTTTATCTTGAACCCCAAGTCTTGCATCATTTCAGGATCAAATTGCACAACCAACTGACAGATCTCTTACGTTAATAATTGCGTGCCCTCTCAGCACCCACAATGCTGCATCATCATGTGACACAAATTCTCTCTTTTGCCTTGTGCTGTTCAACATTCTTAAACCTGTTGCATATGATGGACTGTTCGATTCATATTACATGATTGTTCAGTGAAGAGCTTACGTGTATAAATGGAAAGGTTGAGTGTTGTTTTCTATTACAAATGTGATTCAAGTGGTTTTCTGAGTGGTTTGGTTTTCCACTGACAAGCTGTATTGTCTGATGAGGAGAACTGGGATTGTATCCTATTGTGTAACCTGTGAGTGGAACTAGTCTCAGTTTCTGTGTATGTTCATTGTGAAAACCTTGTTGAGGTTCTCGTGGAAATCCTCTTGCAGGTATTGCACATTGTCCGTTGATGCAGCGAAACCAAAATCATGGTCGTGACCTGTTTTTAACCTGTGCAGAATGGGTTCAGTGGGTACCATGCATTGGAAAGGATGAGTGAAGACTATGTATATCCTCACTTATAAGACAGGGCTCCACACTAACCTTTTTTTTTGGGTGTCCCGATGGGGCCACCAAAATCATCAATTTCAAATTTTTGGTGGCCCAAGAGAAAAATTTGGTGGCCCGAAAAAAAAAAATTAAAAGTCTTTTTTTTTTAATAAATCAAATATTTAAGTTTTATCATAGTAAGAATTGGAAGCTGGATATATCTACTCATTGGAAACCTCAACAAACTCGCAACACTCACTCTCAGGCACTCATCCAGTCCTTTTTATCCATCCTTTAAACAAATTTAACTGCTAATTTCCGGCGCAAAAAAAGTTACTTTTCAAAAAATTTTGGTGGCCCTTGGTGGGCCACCAAATTTGGCTTTTTAAAAAAAAATTGGTGGCCCGACTTTCATTTTTGGTGGCCCCGGGCCACTGGGCCACCGTTAGTGTCGAGCCCTGCATAAGACATGAGTGTGGATTGCAAAGAGAAAACGAAATGTTTCAGCTTATTTTTATAATTTCTATGATAATGAAATAATAATAGTTGATAGCTTTAGGGCCCCTTTTCCACCGGATACAAAGCACTATGAGATGTCATCCCTGGTCGCCATAGGAGACAATCATATACAAATTACCAGACAGTGAAAAGTCCAAGGCATATCGGGATAGCAATCTTTTTAATTGCACATTCAAGAATCTACATTTTGATGTTCTTGAATCATCTTGTAGAAAAAAAAAATCAGTGACAAGATACCAACTGAAACATTCTTAAGACTTTTTGAAGGTTTTGGCCAGTCTTGAGTGCTGTTAAACCAGAAACATGAAACTTTTGTGAATTAGAGCTGATGGCCTATATTGCAGCATGAGACTTTCTCAAAAAGCCACTGGCATTCAGTGCATCGTGAAGACAAACACTTTCACGAAATTTGCGAAAGTTTCATGCACGCAAACATTTCTGGTTTTATTGTATACTGTAAAAGTGGATATTTTTTGCGGTGTTGAAATTTTCGTGCATTTCGCGCAACCAGAAACCACCGCTAAAATAACAGCATGCGAATATTTTTGCTAGCCATATGTTCCTGTGCGTGACGTCTTGATTCCGTGGAATTAAAAACATGCGAAAACGCTTCTTACCCGGACAAGCGCGAAAAATTAGACATGCAAAAATAATCCACTTTTACAGTAGTCAGAATTGCCAGGTCTACAAACTGTACTCTGTCTCAGTTGAAGGCAACTTAATATGGATTAGGATCTCCCCAATCACACATCCATGTAATACATGTATTTTTGCTTCCTGAGTGTTCAAGGCAGTAGTCCCCTTCTTTCAGCAGCTATTGGTAAACATAACGATGATATGAAAGCATTATCCCATACAGATCAGTTAATGTCTCAACCTGTAGCTTAGAATCATCAACCAGAAAATTATTCAGGGTATAACACACATCCATTTCACTTCCCACATGATGTGAGGTCCATAGCCATTCAGTCGTTGACCATTGAAAAATATTCAGTCGATAACCGTTGAAGAATTTTCGTGTCTCTCTCCCCCTCCCCTCCCTTTCCTCACTCAGGTGTGCCCATCATACCCCCCTACGGTGATAGTGCCAAAGTCCATCGACGACGACACCCTGGTGCAGTCGGCGGCGTTCCGGCATGGAGGCAGATTTCCCGTGCTCAGCTACATGCATGCATCTCAAAAGGTGGGTCCCAAGTCGCAGCTTGCGATAGAAAAAATTTTTCAACACGTAAACTGATATATTTCGGTGCTTAAATACGTCGATGTAGGACAATTTGTCAATCAGTTACAAAGAAAACATTTTGACGGAAGAATTTCATGTATCTGAATAATTATGCAGTACCCGCTGCATGCTATAAGGATTAGAGCCACAACTTGCTGTCAGGCGGAAGCCCGATGGTGTTGAAGATGGCACCTGTCTGGAGATCAGGAGGCCGTAGGTTCAAATCCTGTTCAAGTATGTACAAGTTGTATGCCCATTATTTTTTTTTTTCATGGCTATTACTGAAACACTGATCGGTTCAGTGCTTGTTTACGTTGATGTAGGGCAATTTGTCAATCAGTTGCAACTTAAACCGATTGCCAGTCAGACTTGGTATTTCCCTTCAGAGTTGATGCATGGCACACCCTGTCTGCTGGGTGAGCAGTGAGTTAAACAGGGGATTATTACGCTCCTAACAACTTTATAGAGACATGAAGAGCTCCATTGTGTAATTTGAGAATCTGAAGCGTTTATGTTGAGAAATTAAAACACCACAACGATATAGAAAGTAGATGCGGTGAGTGACTGCAGGAACTGTAGTGTGAATGGGGGATTTATGAAACTCTTCAGAAATGAAGAGAACATCAGCTCAGAATACATTATCAGTGTCACACAATCCATCATTTTCTTCATGTCAATGTCCCATCTTGGTTTGAATGAATGAAAACACACAGACTCATGCTGATGTATGTGATCACAGTCAACTTTGCCTATAATCCAAGGTGACAGTGCTTATTTCAAATAATCTGCCGAGTCAAAAATAAGTCACAACTATTCACATTCATAGCCCTATGTCTGGTGTTCCTCTGTGCACGTAGAAGTCAAGTATTGCCTACGTGTAGGCCAGTGCAATCTCCTCATCAGTCCTGTAACGATTGACTTCAGTCTAGTTGACTATAATACTGGATCAATGCCATGCATTTTGCAAGGTTTTTAGTTTTGTGAATTCTGTATAAAGTGTGAACCTGTTGGAGACGGGCTGATTTTGCTACAACACACATTTCCCATAGACACTTGCCTGAGTATACATACAGCACTCGGGACTCAACGGGTCAATTGTGTATTTAATAATACATGCAGTGGCAGATCCAGGAGAGGGTGCAGCGGGTGTGCGCGCCCCCCATTATTGTTTTGTTAAGACAAAAGAAATAAGAAGAAAAAAATGGAGGAAGGCACGTTGGCCTCCCGTTTACAGAATTCCTGGATCTGACCCTGACATGTACATGTGATCTCTTTTCTTGACATAAATGCAGTGATTGTTGGGAAGTCCCAATTTGCAAAAAGATTAGACTCACTAAATGCATGCTACATACAGTTGTATAGAGCATTTCTTATTTCATTGTCGTGATTCATGACTGCGGAGTTCAACCAATCTTGTGTAAGCTTTTCTTCTGAGACCCAATTTGTGAAGCATAATGATATCCAACACAGTCTAAAGATGCTTTAATAATCACCCATTCTGTCAATTGACCAACCCGAGTCCACCCCCTTACCTATGTTGCTAGCCATGGCATGTACATGTACACTAGATGATCCTCCTCCTTCTGATTGGCCAAACCTCGGAAGGTTTTAAACTGACACAGGTCTTGACATTAGCAGTGGCATAGTGGCCAAAATTTGATGTTGGGCCTCCAAACTTTCAAAAGCACATTTTTTAATGGCCCGATCGAGCAACTGAGATTAAAACAAATCTTTATAGCTACATTTTCTTAAGTTTTAGCATCACTACAGTTCTCTTTTGGGCTACCAACATTTCAAATTCAAGGATTTTTGAGTAGTGGCCAGGACTGGCCATCATTAAAAAAAGTTAGTGTCTCGTCTTGTGACAAGAATTCTTTGCCTCCATTCCACCTTCAGACTGTTATCCTACGCAGCGGCCAGCCAATGACGGGAACTAACACCAAGCGCAGCAAGGATGACGAGAGACTCCTAAATGCCGCCCTCAGTGTTGGCAAACGGGGCTACATCATCGACACGCGCTCGATCAACGCAGCCATGGCAGCGAGAACGAAAGGTTTGTTTGTTTGTTTGTTTTTTGTAGATGGTCCTCTCTGTGCATGAATTCTAGTTACCTCTGCCAAGAAAGGAGGTTAAGTTTTCATCGGCATTGGTTTGTTAGTTTGTTTGTTTGTTTGTCTGTGTGCAAAATAACAAAAAAAATAATTTGTTGACGGATTTGCATTAAACTTGCAGGAAAAATTGATAATGACACAAAAAACAGATGATCAAATTTTGGTATTAAATAATCTAGACATTTTTATGGATTTTGGAAGGATCTTTTTACCTTTTCGCAGATAGGGCAAATGAACTTAAGAGTTCAAGCTAGGCATTTTTGAGGTTTGCATACGCGCTCTAAAGTTTGTGCCCTGCTCTGGCAAGGGACTGCATAACTGGAAGCTGATAACATAACAAAACCTTCTATATCTAAAGTCCGCGGCATACAAATTTTTAAGGTGATTAGGTCCCCTGCGTAAGAAATAGTTATGTTGGCAAAACCTGTTCCCTTGTTTTAATCACCTGTTGATATCACTTGAGACTTCTAAACAACAACCTAAAAAGGTATGCTGAGTATTAAGGTCTTTATTTCTAATCAAATGTAGATGTTCAAATACTGTAAAACACAATATATTCGTGGTATGAAATTCTTGCCAATTGCCACTGGCATTCAATGCATATAGTGCAGACAAGAACTTTCGCATGCATTCAAATTTCTTGAATCTTGCCTCTCACAAAATTCACAAATTTAACCCGTTCAGGACAAGTCCCGAGTATACTCGGGCTGGTGTCTATGGGGAATGCATGTTGTAGCAAAATCAAACCGTCCTCAATGGGTAAAAATGCACCCGATTGTTCTTCGTTTTACAGTATACCTTTTTGCTGTCTACTTTTAAATGAAGCCAGATAAAATTTGAACCAAACTCTAAATGCCTGGTGGAAAACTCATGTGAAAAGAAATGTTTCTCCACAAAAATGCAGACTATTTCAAGTATGTTTTTATGCCTCCGCCACGAAGTGGTGCCGGAGGCATTATGTTTTCGGGTTGTCCGTCCGTCCGTCCGTACGTCCGTACGTCCGTACGTCCGTACGTACGTCCGTCCGCTTTCGTTTACGCGATAACTTGAGTAATATTTACTGGAATTTTACCAAACTTGGTCCAAGTATGAAGTATGATGGGGCAATTATTTGATTAGATTTTGGGTGAAATCGGCTGAAGGTCAAAGGTCAAAGGTCAAGGTCAAATCATGAAATTGTACCGTTTACGTGATAACTCAAGACTGGATGGAGCAAATGTCACCAAACTTTGTTGGAGGATGATGTATGATGGGACAATTACTTGATTAGTTTTTCAGTGAAATCGGACAGAGGTCAAAGGTCAAAGATCAAGGTCAAATCCTAAAATTTATCTGTTTACGTGATAACTCAAAACTGGATGAAGCAGCTTTCACCAAACTTGGTCCAAGGATGATGTATGATGGGACAATTAGTTGAGTAGATTTTAGTGACATTGGCAAGAGGTCAAAGGTCAAAAGGTCAAGGTCAAATGCTACAAATGTTGCAATTTCCCCCATATCTATGCAATGCCCGAAGGTATTTTCTTGAAACTTGGTGTGGACATGTACTACTGCGTAAAGATTCTCCAGAGAGAGTTTCATGTCATAAGGTCAAAGGTCAAAAGGTCAAAGGTTAGGTGAAAATGTTGCAATATTACTTTTCTCTCAAATGCTTCAATGTATCTTTGTGGAACTTGGTACATATGCATGTACTGTCTGGCAGGGATTATCTAGGGAATTTAGGGGTCATGGGTCAATAGTCAGGGGTCAAAGGTCAAGGTCAACTCCTCAAAATTGTACTATTTCCCTCATATACTAGTATATGCAATGCTTGCATTATTAGTTTCAAAACTTAATACATGCATTACCTAATGGAGATTCTCCGGGAAATTTCCAGCCAGAAGGTCAAAGGTTAAGGGTCAAAGGCCAGGTTTCAATGCCCCCCCCCCAAAAAAAAAAACACAAAAAAATATATATTTTGTACCGTCATCACACTCTTTCTTCGTACCTTGGAAATTACTCATTGCATAAACTTTCCCAAATTCCCCAAATATGTGTACCTGCACTCTTAGAAAATTATAGCAAACCCAGTTCAAGACATTTCTGACAAACCTGTCATTTCAATATTTTGCCAGTTATGTGAAACTGTCATGGATCACACATTGTGAAGACATTGTACTATATGCCTATTGGGAGAATCATACATTATGGCGGAGGCATCAGTCGCCATAGCGACATTTCTAGTTTTTTAATTCTTTTTCAATGTGTGTTGACAGGAGGTGGTTTTGAAACTGAGGTAAACTACCCACAGTGGAGACGAGTCAACAAACCTCTGGATAAACCAAGCATTCTTCAGGAATCCCTGACAAAGTTGCTAGAAGGTGAGGTGATTATGGCAGAGAGTATCAACAGATGCACTCATTTTCATTTAGCCCGTTTGGGATGAGTCCCGAGTATACTTGGGCAAGTGTCTGTGGGAAATGCATGTTGTAGCAAAATCAAGCCATCCTCAACTGGTTAAGCTGACATTATGTCCACCATCATTAATCTAAGCTGTCAAGCCCTTGGGTAATTTAGATGCAGAAATCTTCATCTCAACCTCATTTTGCAACTCTGAAATTTCACTTCATTTGTTGTACTATTAAAAGAAATACTCATAGATTGAACTTTACAATGAATTTAGATAAAATCTGAATTTTAAGAAAAAAAAAATGAAATTGCCAATTTGAGAGAGAGCAAAACCAGGAACTACAATGTGTTGGCAATTTAAGGATCTTTGATAAATTGACCAATCCAGAGGCTTTTGAAAATTTGAAAATGTTGCAATTGGAACAAACAGTTCTACATGTACATGAAAATCAAATTGAAATGACTCCAATGAATCTGTAGTCTACCCTATGAAACACTCACAAGGAATAATAATGCGGAAATACAGCAGTAGACTATAGAAGTTAAGAGTATGAGATTTAATTGCTTAAATCTACAGTATTGTTATCACAACAATTATTTGATTCAAGCAAAATACTGCAATAATGATGAAAATAAAGATGTTACTGTGCAGTCCTGCTTAAAAATTTCTTTAAGTGTACCCTCTCCTTTATTCATTCATTTATTCATTCAATTTTAATTTTAATTTCCAAAGAATATGTATTAGTAGTTCAAATGTCAAGATGTAAGTACATTACTTAGAAATGCATCTTGGTTCATGAAAGACTGAATATTGGATATTGCCTTGTATTGCTATACAGGTTTAAGCATGTGATAAAAAATTCAATTTTTTCAATTTTCATGAAAGACAGATTTCACAAGGTTGACTACAAGCAAACTTCAATCTCTGAAGTATTTCTGCACATCATTGTATAGTATCAGAATATGAGAAAGTCTTCTCTGAATGAAACAATATATTTTAGGTATGGACTGGCAACAATTGTTGCAGTGTGCTTATTTAGCATATTTAGCCTTTGTTTTGTATGAATTGCTTGAAGCTGTTGTGTGTTCATGACTTGTAAGTTGTAATATATCTATTGTATGCACCATTATTTTGTTGGGGGGGGGGGATGTATTCTGTTGAAATGATGACTAGTGTAAAACATGATACAGTCAACTTCGGATACCTCGACGTCGGATAAGCCGAATATCACTTACCTCGGGGGCAAAATGAAAGTCCCGATTGTTCCTATGGAGTTTCCGTGTATTAAAATTCGCGTAGCTCGAAGAAATAACTCGAAGTTCGGTTACCTCGAAGTGAAATCTACTGTCCCGATCTTAATTAACTTATTGTTTTTCCCAGCATGTAGCTCGAATCGAATTGCAACATCACTCAGCATCTCCGATTAAGCGCGCGTGAACAGCGAAGAAGACATGTCACAAATCTTTTCACACTCGACTGTAAATATTCCCGACCAACACAATCGCGCGCCCAAAGAAATACCCGGTACACAGCTGACAAGAAAAATCCCCAACACCTACCTACACACGTACACGGTATGCACATAGCACCCTTGCCAATGGAGTGCTTACGATAGCACTACGCTCTGCCCATCATCTTCTTTTCTTTAACCACTGTGTTTTAATTCTTGATCATGATAGTCATACCGCGCGCGTAGATTTCTAAACCGTCGTGGCGCACCTGCTTAGGTGTTGGGTGTTGACAGTTATATTTTTGGCATTAATCACGGTCCACTGTCCAAACATCAATCTCCTGCGTAGTGCCATTTTTTAACTTTTTTTTTTTGCCTTTCACGAAGTATGTTTCATTTATTCTTCCCCGAGAACGCAAGCACAGATTTTTTTTATATTTTTTTTTCAGCAATGCGATTATGAAAATATTGTGGAACATGATGTGGAAGTATAGGCCGAGCATGATAAAGAATAGAATAGACAGGGCTCCACACTAACTTTTATCGGGCCACCAGTATCACTGATCTTTATTTTTTGGTGGTCGAATTTACTCGAAATTAAAATTAGAAAATCCAATCATCTTATTTTGAGTTTTAAGATTTAGCAAATAGGCGTATAGATTATTATAAAAGTTGATGCCTAAAAATTTAGGAAGTCAAAACTTACGTTTGAAATGAAAAAGTGGGAGCATTATTGCCGACATCTGTTAGCTCCGACATTTGTTTTAGCATTGTAAAGAACCGAAAGTTACCGTTATTCATTTCTTATTGTAAAAGCAATCATCCAACATTTATTAGTCTGTTAGCACCTTACGGAGCCGAATATTACCGTTAATCATTTTTAATGTAAAAGCAAACAACAGACATTCATTTTAGCATCTTACGGAGCTGAATGCTATCCTTATCCATTTCCAAACGTGAAAGCAAACATCCGCTATTTGTTTCAGCATCTAACTGAGCGGATTAATACCGTTAATCATTTCCAAATGTAAAAGCAACAATCTGTCATTTATTTTTGCATCGTACGAAGCAGAATATTACCGTGATTCATTTCAAACATACGACATTTGTTTTATCATCGTACGGAGCCGAAATTTACTGCTGTCCACTTCCGAAAGTGAAATGAATCATCTGAGAATATTATTTTATCATCGTACGGAGCCGAATGTTACTGTTTTTCATTTTTGAACGTCGAAGCTGACATCAGACGTTTATTTTACCATCAAACGTAGCTGAATATTACTGTTATTCATTTCGAAATGTAATAGCAAATATCCAATACTTTTTTTAGCATCATATGGGGCAGAATATTACTGCTATTCACTTTCAAACATGCCTAACGTAAAAGCAATCATTCGAGATGTATTTTAGCATCTTCCGGAGCTGAATGTTATTGCCATTTACTTTCGATCGTAAAAGCAAACATCCAGCATTTATTTTATCATCGTAAGGAGTTGAATGTTATTGTTACTCATTTCCGAACGTCAAAGCAAACATCAAACATTAATTTTACCATTGAACGCAGCTGAATGTTACTGTTATTCATTTCGAAATTTAAAAGCAAACATCAGACAGTTATTTTAGCATCGTATGGAGCAGAATGTTATTGGAACTTCCGAACATAAAAGCGATCATCTGACATTTATTTCAGCATCTTCCGGAGCCGAATGTTATTGCTATTTCCTTTCGAAAGTATAAGGAAACATCCGACACTTATCTAACCATCGTACGGAGTTGAATATTGTTTTTCATTTCCGAACGTCAAAGCAAATATTTGACATTTATTTCAGCGTCTTCCGGAGCCGAATGTTGTCCTTAATCATTTCCGAACGCAAAATCAAATATCTGACATTAGTTTTAGCACCATACGGTGCTGAGTCTTATCGTTTTTCATTTCCAAAAGTATGAGCAAACATCCGACATTTATTTTAGTATCTTACGGAGCCGATTGTTACCGCTATTCATTTTCAAAAGTAAAGGCAAACATCCGACTTTTTTGGTGGCGCGATAGGGCCACCAAAATCTTAATTTCTGATATTCTGATTTCAATTCCGATTATCATTCAATTCATTCATATAACATATCGATTCAATTCCAATTGATAAGCATGCAAACAATCGGTAGGCACTATAACAGATACCATGTTGAAAATCGATAAACGTCGGATAAGTCGAAGAAAATTCGACGTACGTACGCGTACCTCGAATTTCGCGTACCTCGAATTTCACGTACCTCGAACCATTTTCTTCAGTCCCGACAAATTCGAGGTATCCGGAGTTGACTGTATATTTGCAGCATGAAAATTTCGCGAATTGGAGCCGACGGCCTTTCTTGCAGCATGAAATTTTCACAAATTGCCACTGGCTTCCCATGCATATTGAGTAGGCAAGAAATTTCGCATGCATTTTAATTTTGCGAATGTTTGCGCTCGCGAAATCCGCAAAATTAGAATGCACGTGAACATTCTTCGTTTTACAGTATTGATAACATTCAATTTTCTCTCTCCTTCAGCTTGTATGGATACCGGTTGTTCCTCAGACAAGTGGATCAGTCGGCTGACAAACTGTGGCTGGCTTCACCATGTAAAGGAGACGCTCACCACAGCATGCCTGGTGGCCCAGTGTGTAGACAGAGAGAGTGAGTTCAATACTGTACAGTATGTCCCCCCCCCCCCCCCCCCCAAAAAAAAAAAAAAAAAAAAATTACAGTCAGATTTTCGCATTGATAATACCTAATGTGATTAAATTGTCCAAATACTACTTCAGGGTCTTGAAATATAACAGCTTAGCTCTACTGTGCAGAAAACCCCATTCAATTTGGTTAAGCGGTCACAGAGAAATGTTGATTGTTGTAAAGCATGTCATGAGTCTGATTCTTCTAAGTTTTTCACTTGATTGCTTGTGGAACTGCATATCAATGTGTAAACGCATTAGACAGAACTTGGAGGGAAGAGATTCCTGACATGCTCTACAAAATTCCTCATTTCTCTTTCACCACTCAAGCAAATCGAATGGGGGTTTTCTGTAAGATGTGCGCAATGAGTTATAGATTCATACCCTGGAATCGTATTTTGATTGATTATCTATTTTTAAAGTTATCATTGCGGAGGGTCCCATTGTAATTTTTTTTTTGGGACATCGGTACATGTATCTTGGGATTGTTTGAGACCGTGTGTATTTTTGTGTGTGTTTTGGATCACATTGTGTGGACTGAAAAACTGAGTTCAGTACTACTTTGTATCTGTGTGATAGGAGTGTTTGGGACGCAGTGTTTGGGTCAGAGTGTGTCTGGTGTTTTGTGTGTGTGTTTTAACACTGTGTGGACAGAGAGAATGAATTCAATACTATCTGTTTTGGGGATTGCACTTGTTACCAAAATAAAATTTCCATCTTGTTTAGAGCTCACCAAGCAAGAAAATAGTAAAAAAATTCACCTGACTTTGTTCATCTTTGTTCTTCTTTAATTACATGTATGTACCATCAGAATGTACAGTATGTCTCCCCCCAAAAAATTACAATCGGATATCCCCATTGATAACTTCAATATAATTTAACTGTCTGACTGCTATTTTGGGGTCTAAAAATATAATATTTTCCGTATACTATGCAGAACAAACTCAATTTTATTTGGTTAAGTGATCAAAGAGAAATGTGGATCGTTGTGAAGCATGTCATGGATCTGTTTCTTCTATCTTTAGCACTTGGATGCTCTTTGAATTGCATAGTAATGTGTGAACACAATGGACAGAACTCTTTTCTCTTTGAACACTGAAGCGAATTGGATCAGATCTTCTGTCAGACTTGGGTAGTAAGTTATAGTTTCATACCCTGAAATTGTCATTGGATTGATTCACTGTTCTTAAAGTTATTGTTGGGGAGGGTCCCGTTGTAATTTCTTCTTTTTTTTTGACTTACTGTAAAAGTGGAGCAGGGTGAGAAACTTCAAATAAATCAGTAAATTTAGGTAGGTTTTTTTTTGTTTCCAAGGTTTCATGTGTACCTGGTTTTAAAGTTTTTTTGACATACGGTAAAAGTGGAGCAGGGTGAGAAACTTCAAATAAATCATTAAATTTAGTTGTTGTTTTTTTCTGTTGTTTTTTTTTCCGAAGTTTCATATGTACACGGTTTTAAAGTTTGACCTGCATGTGCATGCTGCAAACGTTTTGTACGTAGATTCGGCCGTGCTGGTTCACGGGTCGGAGGGCATCGACGCAAGCTTGCAGGTGACCTCTTTATCCCAGGTCATCCTGGACCCAGACTGTCGGACAACGAGAGGGTGAGTTGTGGCATTCCTCAGGATAATTGCTAGCCATTGCCAGGACAAGTGCCTCCTTTTGTTGCGCGAATGTGAAATTTTTCACAATATAAATCTGTTGGTTGCAGTGATGATTAGAGCTGTAAGGTCCGTTCACCAGAGTTATACTGATGGTTTTTGTTATAGGTGGGTTTTGTTTTGTTTTTTTGCCTGTGTAGTGGAAGATGTAGACTTACATAACCTAAAACGCTGATCAAGAGCAAAAATGGGTAAAGTCTGACAAGGTTGAAGGTCGATAAGGTTAATGAACTTACGTTGAAAAACACTTAACTCACAAATTGCGATGTGCAGGCAAGACATCGCTTGGCGTTTACCTTGTTAATTGTCACCAGGATTCATGTTAGCTCACTTCCTTATCTTCATCTTTTGAATGCTGACGTGTGCATGACATCCCATGACAAGATACTTAATAATAACCTTTAACCTTAACTAGGCCGGGGGGGGGGGGGGGCCTCCGCGGCCCCCCCTCGACGTTCCGCGCGATGTTTCGCTAACGCAAAAAGCTATCGCCGCGATGTTTCATGACTTTTTTCTTTCGAGTCTCCCACATCTTTTGACACCAAATTTGCGATGCCCGGGCGCGCGGTTCCGAAGTTGCGCATAAATATGTACGTGCATGTCAGACCAAAAATTGCTCAAAAACATGAATTCGTGTACAATTTCAATGCAAACTGTGCTTACAGGCAAATTTTATAAAAGCATGATTATTGGGGGGTTTTATTGATTAAAATCAATTATTAATATATTTTCTTGTTCGGAACAATGTCGCGGACAAGTTTCATCGAAAAAACAATGAAAAACATAAAGTCAAAAAAACTAGGAAATACATAAGAAATTCAAAAAACAATAAAATACTTCAGAAATTTTTTTCTGATGGCACAATTTTTTTCTCTTATATTTGCTCAGGACACTAAAAAGAATATTTACACAAAAAATGTGCCCATTTTGAGCTTTATTTAGTGATTTATACCAAATTGTCTGATTTCGTGCATCATCACGCATAAATTAGCATAATTTAGCATAAATGATAATTTTTTTTTTAAATTTAACTTCATGGTACTTTAGATTACATCATAGGCAATGTGTGTGCCAATTTTCGTTGCGATCGCGCGGTCGACGGCCGAGATCTGGAGGGGGGGCCTGGGAAGCCTTTGCCATCATGACTGCAATAGATACCTCTTGTGTTGCCATGGCAACCAGGGTGGGTTTCTCTGGGTGTTTTGGAAGAGTTTTATCACAAAACGAGCTGTCTCCATTCTTGTGAAGTTGTGATATTTGTGGTTAAAAGCTGCTAAAAAACAAAGGAAATGATAAGAAAATATGGGATATTTTTAATCATATCTTCTAGAATATTCCGTGTTATTTTACAAGTGAGGTATCACTGGAATGGTTCAGTTTTGCTCCATCTGATAATGGACTTACTTTCAAATGTTTAAAAATGGTGCTCAGCTCATTTTGCCATAAAGCTCTTCATTTATCAAGTTGTATTTGAGAAGAGACCACTGTGTTGCCTTCCTCATCCAGGTTTGAGGCCCTGGTGGAGAGGGAGTGGATCCAGGCGGGCCACCCGTTCCTCAGCCGGTGTGCCAAGTCGGTCTTCTCCCAGAGCAAGAACAAGTATGCGGGGCCGGTCTTTCTCCTCTTCCTGGACTGTGTGTGGCAGGTGGGGATCTTGCTAGCCTTTTGTCAAGGCCCTCTCGCTGTAATGGGCGAGCGAAGCGAGCGCAGCCAAGTGCGACAGAGCGAGGGCCTTTTGATATCTGCTTCACACATTATTATTCATGACAAATGAACCCGAATGAGTAGTCATATTAACGGGTTCCAGTCGACAAATGGAATGGCGCGCTCCCCACATCCTTTGTCTTGGCGTGTCCGGGCTGTTCGCATGCCACCCATGGAGGTCTGTGGCATGCATTCGCCGTATGCAAATCGGGCTCGGGCAGACAGACATGCTGATTGGTCGACTTTTGCTCCCGAAATTGGGGAGCAAAAGTCGGTAACTCAAAGGGCTAACAAAAGGGTGCGAAGCAGATCTCAAAAGGCCCTCGCGCAAGCCCACTCAGCTGGGCTACCTGTCTTCACCACACAGCAAGAGGGCCTTGACAAAAGGCTAGGATCTTGCTTGGTTTAAACCCCTGCATGCTTTGAGTGACGATTGGCTCAGAAAACCCCATAGCGTTGTACACACTGTCCAAAGTCCCTAGCCTGGAAAGGGTTAACAAAACAAAAGTGTTTCCCTCAATACCCAGTCAGAACAATCGAGATGAGTACTGGGGCCGAGTTTGGGAGAGAATCTCTGCACCATGTTTGGTGTAAAATTGAATATGATGATAATGTCATCTCCTTGTAACTCTCCCAGATGTGGGGACACAAATTTTGAAATTTTTATTTTCTTTAGCTGAAACCAATTGAGAGGTGTCCTTTCTTTGCTATGCTGAGTTCCCACTGTTGTGCTATCCACTACGCATGCTACAATTTAGTTGTTAGTAGCTGATCGTGTAATTTTGTTCATGTATATCAAAATTTGCACCATGATAGATATTGTTGTCTTAATCATGGAGTAGTCATGGTGATCTTATCAGATCGTATCAGATCTTTAGATCTTGACTTCAGTGGTTGCAATTGCCTTGATCACAGATGAGCTTTAGATGCTTCAAAAATTGTCTACGATCAATGTGATTGCCATTGTTTCAAAAGTGGCAGGAATTGTGATAGACATACACACCAATTCTACGATCAGCTACTAATGGTCAATCATGGTACGTATGCGGAGCGGATTGCACGACAGTGGGAACCCAGCATACATGTGAATCATTTACTCTTTATGTGCCACGTTTGAGTCGACGGCATGCCAACTTCGCATGTTCTGGTCAAACGCACAATCCTGCCCTGATTGATAAATCGCCAAATGCTGCAGGACAATGAAAGCGTTTCTTGTGCTTTCGTTCTCTCACATATAGCTTGCATTTTATGTAGTGATTGACTAACAAGCGGTGTTCCCTACTGGATTTAGGTGTAAATTCTAAGTTTCTGTCACTGTTTTTTGTGCAGTAGTCATGCCTTTACAATAATTTAGCTATGCGAGTCATTTGAAAGAAAAACACATCATAGATTTGTCATACACATTACATCATAGCAAAGCTGGGCATTTTCTCTACAATTCTACTCACTATATGTCCAGCTGAACAAAAATCTATGGAAGTAACAGATTTGAAGTACAGAATGTTTTCTCAAAGCGTGACATCATTGGTGTCTCAGAATAATGTGGCACACAGGGGGTTTCCACAGTGGCACATACAGAGTTAACAAATGCTGCTCAGTTTCTTGCTTGCTAAAGAGCCACACTTACTATCTTCTCTTCACGTATGATATGGCTTTATCAATCCAATTATTTTTGCTCCATGTTAAATGCTGTATATTTCTGAAGATTTCCTTGTCTTTTGCTTTCTACATCGGAGTTATAGTGTGGTATTAGTCACTCGGGGAGCAATTTACAAACCACAATTAATCCACTGAAGATGGACTGACTTTGCTATTTCCCATAGACACCTGCCCGGATATATTTTTGTCTTGTCTTTAATGGGTTAATGAGATCGCAACCAAATATTAATACTTTAAACATCTCTCTTCTATTTCAGATATTTCAGCAGTTCCCCTGCTCCTTTGAGTTCAATGAGAAGTTCCTCATAATGCTGTTTGAGAATGCCTACGCCAGTCAATTTGGTGAGTTACAATCTGGCAGAAGTCAGTATACAAAAAGTGTATTATATGTGTTCATCCCATTACTACATTTGTAGTTATGTAGCCTCCAGTCAAGGTTTTGCATAATTTATTTCTCAGTGATATCCGACCTCCTAATGTTGTACACAGCCAAAGAGGCTCTTACATGGGAATACTGGGAGAATCCACGGAAGACATTTACATGTATGACTTGAATATTGTCAAGGTAGTAAACTTGAGAACGAAATTGATATATGGAGGATGAGGTTGCAGCAAGTATGTTGGTGGATTTAGTGGTTCGTAAGCACCTCCCAGCCCGATGCAAGCGGGGGAGATCATAGTCAGTGTGAACAAGTGGTCATGGCCAAGATGATGATAGTCACAGCAAAGGCATGGAAGAAAATGTAATAAAGAGAAGAAACAAGTTTTCTTACTCCTATTACTTTGTCAGCACATTCCTTCAAATATGATTATATAATCATTACTTTATTCTTTGTGTTATACTTTAGTAGACTATGATAGGAAATTTGTATTGATTGGAATCTAGAATTATTCAAATTCCTACATCTATTGACATTTATTTTGACATATTTTTGATATAAGTCTAAATATGTCAAATAATTCAGGGTATAGCTCATGAAATATGCAAATAATTCAGGGTTCAAAGGGTTACAACAATGTAGCTTCATATGTTCATAATTTAATTACCATTGTCATTATTACTATTTGTGCCCAGGAACCTTCCTGTGCAATAATGAGAATGAGCGGAGGATGGCCAGAGTGTCTGAGAAGACGGTGTCTCTCTGGTGAGTAGTGCTGCCTGGATGAGAGAAGGGCGTGGGGTGTGGTCCTCTCTACCTAGAGAAAAATTACCCCTCACTCCCTGGCCAACAGACAGCTATTATAGTCTATACCGCTGAATGTTAAATGGTCTACTTTGGACGGGGATTGTCATAATGCCATCCCATGATCTAATGCATTGAGGATTGCAATTGCCATGTTGCATGGAGCAAAGTCACATCAGGTATAAATATAATTCTAGAATTTTACTGGCTGCTGACTGGGCAAGAATGAAATAATGTGTATTTATGTAGACCATATAATATCTTAAACAGATATGGCCACGTCTATCACTGTAATATAAGACTGAACAGTCTCTTTAGGGTTATATTCCCCCTTGAGAGAACATTTTCTCTCAGCGCTGCATGATTCAAAAAAATATATTTACTTGGAAAAAATATACCGGGGTAGCTTCTGCGGGGATATCAAGTGTTGTAATGACAGTAGGGCCGTGATTAATCCTTGGGGCCACGTCTGGTCCGACGGGCCTCTGGATAATTGATTTGGTCAGATAAGAGAGACATGTACATTTGTATGTAGTAAGTTGAACCAGAAAGGAGTAATGGCTGAATGATGAAAGAAGATGGGCATTATTCTGATGATCATTTAGGACATGCTTACTGCTTGCATGAATCGGTATCATTTGGACATTCAAGACATGGTAGATGTGTATTAAGCATGGGTCCATGCAACAGCGCCCTCATGAATCCCAAATCTCTGTGCCTTTAACTCTTTATGTGCCACGTTCGCACGTCCGACTCAGTCGACGGTATGCCAACTTCGCATATTCTGCTCAAATGCACAAACCCGCCCAAAACGATCAATAAATCGCCAAATGCCGCAGTACAATGAAAGCATTTCTCTTGCTTCCGTTCCATTCACATATTATAGCTTGCATTGTATGCTGTGATAAACTAACAGATGGTGTTCCATACTGGATTTGCGCATAAATTCTAAGTTTCGGTCACTGTTTTGTGTGTAAAAGTCATGCCTTTACAATAATTTAGCTACTAGTTGTTTGAAAGAAAAACAATCATAGATTTGAAATACAATGTACATCAAATCAAAGCTTGGCATTTTCTCTACAACTTTACTCACAGTAATGTCCAGCTTAACAGAAACCCATAGAAGTGACATTGATTTGAAAAAAAAAAAAAAAAAACCAGAGTGTTTCCTCAAAGCATGACAACGTTGGTGTCTCAGAATAATGTGGCACACAAGGGGTTTCTACCTAGCACATAAAGAGTTAAGCTTTGCAGCATTAACTTTTTTGCAAGTTCTTAATCTGTTGAAGACAAGTTCCGAGTATACTCAGGCACGTGTCTATGGGAATTGCGTGTTGTTGCCAAATCAGCCCGTTCTTAACAAGTTAAAAAGAAAAAGAAGAAAAAAATAATGTCATTCACTTTTGTATGAATATAATTTTGCTTTCTGTAGGGAGCATTACGTAGAAGATTGCCTGATGCGTGACTGGGCCACTAGATATTCATGATGTTTCATTAATGCTCTATGATGTTTTTTTCTTCTCAGGACATACATCAACAGGCCAAAGATTCTACAGACATACTTCAACCCTCTGTACCAACCCAATCAGACAATCATCTGGCCCTCAGTAGCACCCCAGAGCTTGGTAAGGATAAATCGTCTTCAATAGCGCCCTCACACTGGTGTTAGCATCCAGCCAGTAAAGCCATAGCAGAGGGCAGATCAAGAGCCTTTTGATATCTGGGACAATGATTTCATTATTTATTCATAAGCTGGAATAGTTCAGCCAGTCACTTTGAAAAGTGCAGTTGCTAGACAGTTTGTACCTCCATCTCCCATCAGTGTGAAATGTGACTGCATGAGCTCCTTCCTCAAATGAATTCTTGCTCATTAGTTGGGAATTTCGCTACCAAATACTGAAAGAAAGTTCAATGAAGTCAGAGGCATAGATATGGAGTGGTTCCAATGACTCTTAGTTGCATCTCAACAGAGAAAAGAGATGTGTTCTTTTTCTTTTCCATCCACTTATAAACCTGTTGAAGATAAGCTCCGAGAATACTCTGGCAGGGTGTCTATTGTGAAATGCATGCTACAGCAAAATCAGCCCATCCTCAATGGGTCAGTATTACATCTGGCTGTACAATCAATAACACCACATGGGTTACTGTCAACTATCAAATGAAATGATCACATGATACAAGAAAATGTGTCGTATTCTCAAAATTCAGTATACAAAATGGCTATTAAGCAGGATGTAGGTTTGCCTATTTGGTTATTGTTGTTTCAAAGGTGATGAGTCCAGAGCTGAAACAATGGACTATGCAAAGTGTATATTGTAAATCAAATGACCTCCTTAACCCACTGAAGACGTGCCCCAAGAATACACGGACAGGTGTCTATGGGAAATGTGTGTTGTAGCAACATCAGCTTGATCTTCAACATTTAAAGAGCTATGCAAGGACCACTGAGTGTAGCATTCTGCTTGTCACCTTATATGCTAATTAAGATCTATGAACCCATTGAGGATGAACTGATTTTCCTGTAACACACATTTCCCATAGACACCTGCCCGAGTATACTTGGGACTAGTCTTCAACAGATTAAAACTGAAATAAGGAATGACTGGCATCAGAAGTATTCTGTGCAAACATTCTCCCCATTAACTCTCTCTGTCTTAGGCCTTGTGGTCAAGTCTCTACCTGCGATGGACGCTGAGCGCTTCGTCCACCCTCATCCCGTCTCAGGTGATTACCGACATCAAGCAGTCGGACAAGGAACTCAGACTGAAGGTCAACGAGCTCAGACGGTAAGATCAAGGGTCAAAGGTCAAGGGTAGCGGCATCCAAGGTCTCTCTGTACAGGGATTGCCCAGTTTGGTCACTCTGCCGTTTTTTTTTATTTGTCTTTCAAATTTCTCTCTTTCAAATGATAAAAATCTGAGCATGAAAAATTGTGTGTCTGAGTTAAAACAAGCATCATTCTTGAAACGAGGTCCGTGGTTCAAATCCCCTGGTTGCAGCAGTCAGCTGTTGTGCCCTTTAACCATGGCACTTTATCCTCATTTCATCGTTGGGCGGGGGTGGGAGGGGAGAGGGATGATGGGGAAGCCTACAATACTTTCTAGAGGGGGGAGGGGGAGCCACTTAATCTTCATTGTGACATTATAAATTGAATCATAATACAAATTCAAAATATACAATACAGATCGATCACCCTGGTAGTGTATGCGCTGAAGGTCAAACCAAGTCTTTCCTTTTAGCATACCTGCCAACTGTTCCTATTTAATTCGAAAATTCCTTGTTTTCTTGATTTTTCTTTTAAATCGCAGAAAAGTAGAAGCTGTATTGAATGCTATGTTCTCATTTTTATGACCATCTGTTAATTGTGAAGTATGTGAGATTAATGAATATCGCTATTTTTAGCTCACCTGAGCTAAAGGCTCGAGTGAGTTTTTGCAATCGCTCTTCGTCTGTCGTGCGTCGTGCTTCGTGCGTCACGTGTCGTCCGTCATCCCTTGTGCGTCGTGCATAAACTTTTTACATTTTCATCTTCTTCTTGAGAACCCCATGACCGATTTTCACAAAACTTGGCGTAGAGCATGCCAGGGGGTTAACATCTCGTTTGTTCAACTGGGCACCATGCTCCCCTTTGGGGGATCCAAATGGAGACTTAAATTGTACATGTTCATATTCTTCTTGAAAACCCCTTGATGAATGTTCACCAAGCTTGCCAAGTAGCATGCCAGCGGATTAACATCTCAATTTGTTCAACTGAGCACCATGCTCCTCTTGGGGGCCCCAAATATTTAAGTGTTGATCAGTCAAAAACCATATGTTTCCATATTTTTCACCCACAGAAACTTACACAGTTAACGTATCTATTCAGGTCATTGGGAACTCACATACGGTGTACCTCCCTGATCTGTCATCACAATCAATTGAAATCCAATTTTTTCATAGAAAAAAAAGATCCAACACAACAGAAATCAGTGTATTTTCCACAGTGGCAAAAAGCTATATGGTTGACCCCTAATTGTTTTATAGATATGTCAGTTGTTGACTGATGACCCTCTCCCTCTCAAAGAAAGAAGTTGAAAAAAAAAAGAGAGAAAGAACCGAAGGAAAATGAAAGTTAACGTACTTGTAATGTAGCTTGTCATATTTCTTTTTTTTTTTCCCGCTGAAGACTAGTCCCGAATAAACTTGGGCAGGTGTCTATGGGGAAATGCGTGTTATATAGGAAATAAGCCTCATTGTCAAAGGGTTAAGTAGTTTTTTCGTTTGTTTTCTCCTCATCTAGGCAACTTGCGGACCTCCAAAAGGAGGCCCTGGAAAAAGGTCTGATCAGCGACTGAAGGGAATTTTGACCTGGCAAGGAAAGCGATGGGGAGTGTGGTCATCCACAACTTCACCACCTCCCCTTTCACCCAGTGAAGACCAGCCCCGAGCATACCTGGACAGGTGTCTATGGGAAATGCTTGCTCAAGGAAAATCAACTCATCCTTAACGGGTTAATTACTTGTGGTCTCTGTGTCTCAGTATTTCTTTTTTTTTTTTTTGTTCCACTCTTGGGTTTGTGGCAGGTTGCAATATTGGATGTTAAATGTACATTGTGCTTAAAAAAACAGAAGGATGGTTAAAGCCTAAACATAGTTCTGGTACGCCTGCAAAAGTTGTCAAAGTTCGTTCCCAAATGTACATGTATGCCTGAGAAATCTGTGGAGTAACGCTGTTATAACAAGATATTCATTGGGTAGCAACGAAAATGTGAAATATTAACCAAAAATGTTTGCATCTCAGAACTGTTACCCGATAGGGTTGACAATACTGCCCCCATATTGTCTTTGACTGTAATAATTCCTTTCTCAAGAGTCTGTGTTAATGTAGGACACTGAAAGAAACCAGCTATTCTGTGAAAAAAAAAAGAAGTTGGATGAAGCTGTACAAATAGCAAATGAATTCCCCTTGTGTCTGTATTAAAGAATATTGCTAACTCTGTGTGCCATGCTTGCACACCTGATTCAGTCGACTGCTTGCCAGTTGTGCGCAGTCATTTTTGCTCACATGCACAGCCACTCACAAACTGATCAATTAATCATTTATGGCATGGGACATTGAAAGCATAGTCACCATTATAGCTTTGTCAAGAAAAAAAAATACAGTGCAGATTTACAATGGAATTATCAATGAAACTAGTAAGATTTTACAATGTAGATAATTTTTTTTTTTTTGAAGATGTTGATGGATCGCTGGTTGCAGAGAGGTACATGTAGGGTTAGTTGATTCCATGTACAGCTATGAGAACGTGAGTTGACATACATACATGTGTAGATAACAACAGAGATACACGTTGTATACGATCATAACATTTATTCTTCTTGCCAGGGACATCTCAGATAGGCATTTGAACTTTAAGGGATGTACAACTTTGTAGATTATCTCTCTGACCTTTAGCCTTTGACCTCACCCAAAGCATTCGTCCAGGGTTTTGGAGTCAGTTAGAGTAGGAAGAGGACACAGCTAGGGAACTTCAAGCCAGGTGAGCCTGGACCCGCAGGACCAGGCAAGATGACTTGATATATTGACTAAAATATAGCATTGTGCACAAATGTTAATACCTTTATTGTTCTTGCCTCTTAGTGTGAATGCGCCCATCCTCACGACATTTAGAAAGTCTGTAGCTCTCTTCTAGAATAAATATGTGATGATACACAAGGACGTGGTGTTATTAACAATGGTTATTCACGCATTGTAATAGAGGAATAACCTGTGCATGTGCTAGAAATTTCTTATGTGACACAGACTTGTTACATGAAAATGACGTAGCCATATGTTGTGGGTTATGTTGGAAAAAGTTTGTTGACGAGCCACCTGTGGGGAAGTTAAAGACAACCACCACAGCAACAAATTGTTGTCCTAGGCAGATGGTCTTTAACATCAAGACATTTGACATTAATGATCTAGGTGAAAAACAGTAATCTTAACCCGTTCCTCCCACAATTCTCTGATTGCCTTTTTAATGCCCCAAAACGAGATTCTTTTTGCCCATCGACGGAGAACGGACAGGTTGGTAATCCACCTGTGTGACTGTGTGAAAGCAGTCAAGCGGTACATGCATCCCCCTTTCCACGGTCAAGTACATGTGATAGTGAACAATGGAAATATTAATCAGATGGGAGGTATCAATGGAGCGTGCACTGATGGGCTCACAGAATCTTTTGTTTTACATAAAACCAGGCACCTGAATGGGGTGACTTGGGTCAGCACAGAAATCTACAGAGCTCAGCCTTGATCACTATGTATTATGTTCATACCAGTTTACAACAAAACAAACACAAATTGTGATATATACATTTTTCCAACAAAAGGAGAACAAATGCTGATAGAATAAACTCTTAATCTTTTTATCAAGCCGATTTTGGAGGGCATAGTGTAACACAAAGAAACATGAATTTAGGCCATGAAAGCAGACACTCTTGTCTTCATCTTGGGAACCTGGTTTACCAGGTTCCCATAAGGAACGGGTTAAGGGACATGTGATCATAGCAGCAACTTTGGCTGTCCCTTGTTTAAAACTTCTTATTCATTTTGTCTATTTGGCATAATTTTTTAATATGAAAAAAGTTTTTTTTTTCTGTTGATGAAATAACTATGAGTATAATCCTATGGCAAACATGACTGAATTTTCAAAATGCAGGAAGATATGCCATTTTCCACAATCTGTTGTATCCAACTACTTTGTTTCAGCGCCAAGTTAGATCTACAAAAAAAAAAAAAAACAGCAGAGAAAAGAAATAAAGTATTATAGCTGTGCTAACCATGTAATACTTGTACATTTTGGATGAATAATATTGCACAGGGTAGATGTTGAATGCGAGTGTGCATGTAGACCAAAGCCCTACTGGCAATTGGTGTCATTTGTAGATTATTTTGGTGTGTATATTGCCTTCTTGTAATTGACATACAAGAAGAGCTGGCTTGAAACCATGCATTCACTAATTGGGTAAAGTTTGAGAGTTCAACCAACTTGAACCAAAGTCAATGGGAACCAAAAAAGGCTGTCAGCTTGTGTCAAACTTCATCAAATTCACTACTGACGGGAGGCAAGTGTGTTGCGTATTTATCCCTATGGGGTATTACAGTATCACGGACTGAAGGGATTGAATAGAAGATCTAGTTGTCATGTGTATGGTTGATGTATGCAAAGCTGCCATGCTAGAAAGAAGACCCTGTCCCACAGTGTTGACATAGTCCTTCTCTGTGGACACACTGTGCCCTGCCATGGACCTTCAATTAATACAGTGTGTAAATGCTGTGAACACACTGTGGGGACACACTGCTTTCACACAGTGCCCCACTTTCTTCCGTTGTGTGCTGACACAGTCCTACTCTGTGAACACATGGACTCCAGCCCGGACCTTCTGTTTACAACAGTGTGTTCACATATTCTGTAGGCACATACTGTGAACACACTGTAAAACACAATGTGGGGATACTGTCTTCACACAGTGTCACACAGGTATGTTCACATAGTCCTCCTACTCTGTCAACACACTGTTTCCAGCCTGGACATTCAGTGTTACCGGACCAGTACACAGTGTGTTCACCGATTCTACAGGAACATGTTGTGAACGTACTGTGAACATTGTGGAACACTGTCTTCACACTGTGTCCCACAGTGTTCCACTGTGTGTTTACATAGCCCTACTCTGGCAACACACTGTATCTAGGCATGGACCTTCGGTTTACACATTGTGTTCTCAGAGTCTGTATGTACGTACTGTGAAATTACTGTGGGGACACTGTGTTCACACTGTTAACCCTATTTTAACTGGGGGGGGGGTCAAATTGACCCCCCCCCTCGACGTTTCGCACCACGATTTCGCAATGCGCAAAGATTTTGCCGCGTCGTTTCACGACTTTTTTCATTGAAGTCTCCCGCATATTTTGAGACCAAATTTGCGACGTCCGGGTACACCGTTTTGAAGTTACGTAATGTTTTGCATATGCATGTCAACCAAAAAACAGCTCAAATTCATGATATCGTGTGCAAATCCAATGCAAATTGTGTTTTTTAGTTAAATTGATATAAATTAGATTATTTCAACTTTTAACCATTGAAATTAATCAATTATAGTGTAGATAAGCCTGAAAAAGTGCCTGCAACAAATTTTGGCAAAAAAACAATAGAAAACAAAAGTCGAAAAAAATAAAATACATAAGAAATTAACAAAACAATAAAAAAACAAAAGAAATTGATTTCGATTGTCCTAATTTTTTACAAGAAAATTGTTTGATGTGTCTTGAGGAATTCTGACACAAAAATTTAGCAATCCTCCAGTCTTTTTAATGGAGTTATAGGTGAAAATATGATTTCATGCACAAATTTGCATAATTAATTTATTAAAAATAGAAAGGCAATATTTTTCTATTGTATGACCATGTTATCTTGTAGTAGTTGACATCCAGCTCTATCTTCAGGCAAAATTTCGCGGCGATCGCACGATCGGCGGCCGAGAACTGAAGGGGGGGTCAAATTGACCCCCACTCAGTAAAAACTTGGTCTCAAATAGCCCAGTTAGAATAGGGTTAAAACTTCCAATGTACTTGTAACATTGCGTTTCACACTGTGTTTTGTTCAGCAGACTGACTTTAACACAAATTTTGTTTTTCAGGTTCACCTCAGGTTCACCTGACAATTGTTTCATGTAAATCTAGTGTGTCAAAATATGTTTAGTTGCTTTCACAGAGACTATTATGAGATTCTGATAGTCCCCACACGGTTTCTAACTGCAAATTCATTTTCTTGTATTCCATAATGTTGATTTTTTTTTTAATCATTAGTTAGTGGTGCCGTCTGTGTTATTCTTGTGTTTTTGTTTGTTTGTTTGTTTGTTTTTTTAATGTACAGAGACCTTCAGGAACATGAAACTAATATTCTTTTTTTTTTTCAATCTTTTATTTTCAAGTTTCCTGTATCTGTAATTAGACAAGACTTTGTGTCTTTTTTTTTTTTTCTTTTTTAAACTGCAGCGCAACTGTATTCTGCGTTTATGGAAAACGGAGACCATTATCAAGTAATATATTAGATCATTTTGGATGAAGGAAATGTTTTAGTGATCTAGATGAAATAATACTGTAATTTTAAGGAGAAGAGATATGCATTCCATTACAGATGTTAATTTATTTGTAAGTTTTCAAAGTAGCGACAAATTAGTGTACGAATTGTATAGTGAATACCTGCGACATTCTTGTTATAAGCCATCAACATTACAAACAATAACAACAGAAATCAAGTACTGGATAGTCGAAACTGTCTATTATCTACTTAAGATATTATGGTATATAATTATTAGTTTTTTAAATTGTTTTATTCATAACAATCACTTCTCCGTAGAATAAAAAGATTTAATGAACGGTCAACATTCCATGATAACCGTTCTGAACCTGTGGCTAATCTTTGACCGACACTATACAGTAATAATTATGATACAGTTTATGTGTCCTTTATTTGAAGTGACTATCTTTGTTGCTACTTTAAACCCAAAATATATTGTATTTCCTGTATTTATCTAATGAAGTAAAGAGCATATACATGTCTTTAGGTCACCATGTACATAGCAAAATTAGATGTGTACAAGAGAGTTTATTATAAAGTTCATAACAGTCTATAATTATTCACAATGGGTATGCAGGTAAATAATGTTGAAAGTAAGTCGCTTGTGATGTGCATTTGTTATGTATGCCCTGGTCCTGTGCAAATGTATTATCTTTATTAAAGGAGCAACAAAGAAGAGTCGTTTATCATTAAATTATGACATGATCAGGTACACGTAGCGTGACGTGTTCTCGGTGTGCTTTGTCGTGGTTTGTTCAAGGAGGTTCAAGAGCTGAAGCTCCAACTCTCGGTATCGCAAATGCGCAGAAAATTTCTGCGCACGCTGAAGAGCTCTGTCACAGATGCATTGTGGGATTCCTCGGTGCCCATGTTCGCTTCCGGTTGCCTCACGCGAGTCGCAGTTCCCATACGATTCAGTGGAGTTATTTGTCTGCTTTTCCGTTGTTACCTCCTTATTTTTTTCGTGGCTATAATTCCGCTTCAGAGTTGAAAGTTTCTAAGTTTTACTGATTTGCGGTCACTAGAATCATAGTTCACTACTGCAAGGCTTCAATGTGCTGGTCACATGATGGAAAGCGAAGAAATCTTCAACAAAAATTCCTCTGGATAAAGACAGAGCGTGATCTGAGTGCAATGTGCAGCCAAAACCGGGGCAAGTAGAGCTGTCACTAATGCATCTTAAACGCTGCTCTGCGCACGGCACCTTGGTATTGGCGATACCGAGAATTGGCTCCCCATGTATTATGATGGAAAAAAAAAATGAAAGTTTTCTGTTGATGCGCAAAAGAATTCTACAGCATGCATTTGAGCCTTTGGTGATTGGGGTTGGACGCCGTCTTCTTTCTGAGCAATCTGAGAATTCATTATCATGATATCGAATTTATTTTGTTCGTTTGTTCAATAAAATGAAACGAAATCCCCTTATGATTAAAAAAAAAAATATTAAACAAATGTCAATCCCATCCAGAAAGACTTGCAAAAGTGTAAATCAGTGCTATATGTTGAGAAAATGTTTGGAACTGTTCCCTCCTGGAAAACCGATTTTATCAAAAGTGAATAAGAGTTTATCATGGTATAATTTTGAGTTCATAATGTAGGCCTACATATAAATAATGATAATAATAGTAATGATGATGATGACAATAATAATAATAATAATAATAATAATAATAATAATAATAATAATAATAATAATAATAATAATAATATTATTATTATATATATATATATATATATATATATATACAGGGCTCGTACGCGTCATGGAATTTCTGGAAAGTCAGGAAATTTCAAAATACTTTTTCCAGAAGCAAAGAGTCAGGGAAAGTCAGGGAATCCATCTATTTCTTCTGGAAAGTCAGGGAAAATCATTTTTTCAAGATATTTGTTAAAATGATATTTGATTTCTCTTATTAACAAAGGAAGAATAGTTTGTCAAATTTGTGGTTTCTCGTATTAAGACCGTTTTCGTAACAAACTCCACGCAGATTGTGTCTAATTGCGTCTTTCATGGGCATGTGCACGTGTACTTGTGTGTCTGATGACTATCGACTGGCTGTGATGTAAGGTGCCGTGGTGCCTTTGTGTACACATATGTACATACGTGACATGAGCACTGCTGATGATGTGATCGGCATTATTTTAAATTGCGTGCATGATCGAAGCGTCAGTCATCTAGTACAGGGCTCGACACTAAGGGTGGGATTTCACGGAGCACGCGAACGATTTGCGAAGGACGCGAATGACAAAATCCAACATTCGGAAAAGTTTTTCTCCGAATGTTTTCCGACAATGAAGCCGAAAACTATTCTTGCGCAATTTGTGCGAAGTTCCCACGACGTATGTGCGATTGTCGTGTGTATCATTGCTAAAGTACAGCATGTTACGTACACGAAGAACACGCGACGGAAATGCGAACAACGAAACATTTTCAATAATCATGGGAGAAAATGTAGCAAGGAGAGGTGGAAGCAAGAAAAAAATCAACTCAAAAAGCTTTCTTGAGTTGATTTTTTTTTCCTTCCTGTATTTTTCCTTTCTTTTTCTATCATTTCTCTATCGTGTGTTTGCCTACATTTTTTTCCCCCTAGGACGTATCTCCACTAGTAAAGCATTTGTTCCTTTTTTTTTGAAGTTCCTCCAACACATAATCTCTATAGTTCAAATGAAATTTACATACTTAAGATTGATTTTAAGTGTATTCTGCGATTTTTTTTTGTATATCAAATATTCTTTCTCTTTGCTAGTCTTTAATTTCTTTCGTTACTATAGTTTTTAATATTTAATTGTTTGATGTTTAGATGTATACTACGATTTTTATTTGTAGAAAAAGTACAGGGCATACATCCCTCAAACGTGCGCTAAACGTTCGCGAGAATGTCTCAAAAGGTACGCGAACAGTTCGCGATTACGTCGTAAAATGATCGGAAAAACTTCGCAGATTTCGCGTAACATACGCGAGACATTCTCCGAAGTTTCGGAGTCTGTTTGGGGTTTCACGAACATTTTGCGAACATCGCGCGTGTCTTGCGAAGGTCTTGCGCATATGACGAAGCTTTAAAGACACTTTCGAGAACAATTCACGAGCAAATCCCGACTAAGTGTGCGGAAAAGGTTCGCAAAAAATTTCAAACTTTTTTGAAATTATCGCCGAAGTAAAAACGACATTCGCGAACAATTGACGACGCTGTATAAACATTACTTGAGCATGCGAAGTCCACCATTACTAAGGGTGGGATTTCATGAAACTGGAACGGAGCACGCGTCGTCAATTGTTCGCGAATGTCGTTTTTACTTCGACGAGAATTTCAAAAAAGTTTGAAATTTTCTGCGAACCTTTTCCGCACACTTGGTCGTGATTTGCTCGTGAATTGTTCTCGAAAGTGTCTTTAAAGCCTCGTCATATGCGCAAGACCTTCGCAAGACACGCGCGATGTTCGCAAAATGTTCGTGAAACCCCAAACAGACTCCGAAACTTTGGAGAGTGTCTCGCGTATGTTACGCGAAATCTGCGAAGTTTTTCCGATCATTTTACGACGTAATCGCAAACTGTTCCAGTACCTTTTGAGACATTCTCGCGAACGTTTAGCGCACATTTGGGGGATGTGTGACCTACGTCTTCTACAAATAAAAATCGTAGCATACACCTAAACATTTAGGTGTTAACAATTATAGTAACAAAAGAAATTAAAGACTAGCAAAGAGAAAGAAATGTTTGATATACAAAAAAAAAAATCGCAGAATACACTTAGAATTAATCTTAAGTATGTAAAATTTCATTCGAAGTATAGAGATTATGTATTGGAGAAACTGCAAAAAAAAAAAAAAAAAGATCAAATGCTTTACTAGTGGAGATACGTCCTAGGAAAAAAAAATGTAGGCAAGCACACGATAGAGAAATGAGAGAAAAAGAAAGGAGAAATAGAGGAAAGAAAAAAGTTCAACTCAAGACAGCTTCCACCTCTCCTTGGGTACATTTTCTCCCATGATTATTGAAATTTTTCGTTGTTCGCATTTCCGTCGCGTGTTCTTCGTGTACGTAACATGCTGTACTTTAGCAATGATACACACGACATTCGCACATACGTCGTGGAAACTTCGCACAAATTGCGCAAGAATAGTTTTCGGCTTCATTATCGGAAAACATTCGGAGAAAAACTTTTCCGAATGTTGGATTTTGTCATTCGCGTCCTTCGCAAATCGTTCGCGTGCTCCGTGAAATCCCACCCTGCAAATCGTTCGCGTGCTCGTATTCGCATTCGTATTTTAGTCTGCAAAAGATCGCCAAACGAACGTGAGGGTTCGGAAGCGTCGTCAATTGTTCGCGAATGTCGTTTTTACTTCGGCGAGAATTTCAAAAAAGTTTGAAATTTTTTGCGAACCTTTTCCACACACTTGGTCGTGATTTGCTCGTGAATTGTTCTCGAAAGTGCCTTTAAAGCCTCGTCATATGCGCAAGATCTTCGCAAGACACGCGCGATGTTCGCAAAATGTTCGTGAAACCCCAAACAAACTCCGAAACTCTGGAGAATGTCTCGCGTATGTTACGCGAAATCTGCGAAGTTTTTCCGATAATTTTTACGACGTAATTGCAAACTGTTCGCATACCTTTTGAGATATTCTCGCGAACGTTTAGTGCACGTTTGGGGGATGTATTACCTATACGTTTTCTACAAATAAAAGTCGTAGCATACATCTAAACATCAAACAATTATTAACAACTACAGTAACAAAAGAAATTAAAGACTAGCAAAGAGAAAGAAATGTTTGATATACAAAAAAAAAATCGCAGAATACACTTAATATTAATCTAAAGTATGCAAAATTTCCTTTAAACTATAGAGATTATGTGTTGGAGGAATTGCAAAAAAAAAAAATCAAATGCTTTACTACTAGTAGTGGAGATAGGTCCTAGGGAAAAAAATGTAGGTAAGCACAGGATAGAAAAATGAGAGAAAAAGAAAGGAGAAATAGAGGAAAGAAAAAAAAAATCAACTCAAGACAGCTTCCACCTCTCCTTGGGTACATTTTATCCTATGATTATTGAAAATTTTTCGTTGTTCACATTTCCGTCGCGTGTTCTTCGTGAACGTAACATGCTGTACTTAAGCAATGATACACACGACATTCGCACAAACGTCGTGGAAACTTCGCACAAATTGCGCAAGAATAGTTTTCGGCTTCATTGTCGGAACGCATTCGGAGAAAAACTTTTCCGAATGTTGGATTTTGTCATTCGCGTCCTTCGCAAATCGTTCGCGTGCTCCGTGAAATCCCACCCTAACGGTGGCCCGGCAGCCCGTGGCCACAAAAAACGCACGTCGGGCCACCAAAAAAAAAAGTTGGATGATTGCCTTTACTTTTGGAAATGGACAGCGGTAACAATCGGCTCCGTAAGATGCTAAAATAAATGTCAGATGTTTGCTTTTAATTTTGGAAATGAATAACGGCAATATTCGACTCCGTATGATACTTAAATAAACGTCGGATGTCTGCTTATACTTTTGGAAATGAATAACGGTAATATTCAGCTCCGTATGGGGAGCTAAAATTAATGTCAGATATTTGATTTTGCGTTCGGAAATGGATAAGGATAACATTCGGCTCCGGAAGATGCTGAAATAAATGTCGAATGTTTGCTTTGACGTTCGGAAATGAATACTAATAATATTCAACTCCGTACGATGATAAAATAAATGCCGGATGTTTGCTTTTGCGTTCGAACGTAAATAGCACTAAAATTCTGCTCCGGAAGATGCTAAAGTAAATGTCGAATGATCCCTTTGACGTTTGGAAACGAATAACAATAATATTCAACTCCGTACGATGATTATGTCTGATGTTTGCTTTTATAATGTTCGAATGTAAATAGCAATAACATTCAGCTCCGGAAGATGCTAAAATAAATGTCGGATATTTGCTTTGACGTTCGGAAATGAATTGAAATAATATTCAACTCCGTACGATGATAAAATAAATGCCGGATATTCGCTTTCATGTTCGAAAGTAAATAGCAATAACATTCAGTTCCGGAAGATGCTAAAATAAATGTCGAATGATAAGTTTGACGTTCGGAAATGAATAACAATAATATTCAACTCCTTACGATGATTAAATAAATGTCGGATGTTTGCTTTTTACGTTCGAAAGTAAATAGTAATAGAATTCAGCTCCGGAAGATGCTAAAGTAAATGTCGAATGATCCCTTTGACGTTCGGAAATGAATAACAATAATATTCAACTCCGGATGTTTGTTTTTACTTTCAAAAGTAAATAGCAATAACATTCGGCTCCGGAAGATGCTAAAATAACTGTCAGATGATTGCTTTTACGTTCGGAAGTGAATAGCAGTAATATTCTGCTTCATACGATGCTGAAATAAATGTGGAATATTTGCTATTATATTTCGAAATTAATAACAGTAACTTTCATCTGCGTTTGATGGTAAAGTAAATGTCTGATGTCTGCCTTGACGTTCAAAAATGAAAAACAGTAACATTCGGCTCCGTACGATGCTAAAATAATTGTCAGATGATTCATTTCACTTTTGGGAGTGGGCAGCAATAACATTCGGCTCCGTACGATAATAAAATAAATGTCGGATGTTTGCTTTTAAATTTGGGAATGAATAACGGTAATATCCTGCTCCGTACGATGCTAAAATAAATAACAGATTGTTGCTTTTACATTTGGAAATGATTAACGGTATCAATCGGCTCAGTTAGATGCTAGAATAAATAGCGGATGCTTGCTTTCACGTTCGGAAATGAATAAGGATAACATTCAGCTCCGTAAGATGCTAAAATGAATGTCAGTTGTTTGCTTTTACTTTTGAAAATGATTAACGGTAACATTCGGCTCCGTAAGGTGTTAAAATACTAGTAAATGTTGAATGATTGCTTTCACAATCAGAAATGAATAACGGTAACTTTCGGCTCTTTACAATGCCAAAACAAATGTCGGATGTTTACAAATGTCTGTAAATGCTCCCACTTTATCATTTCAAACGTAAGTTTTGACCACCTACATGTAAATAGGCATAAACTTTTATGATAACTCTATTCATTTATTTTAGACATGGGTAACTGTATCACGTCAGTAATACTTAATATTTATTTTTCTATGTTTAGTAGGACCGATTTAGTTTTTCTTATGTTTTTCTTGATTTTTTTTTTTTTTTTTTTTTGGGGGGGGGGGCCACCAGATTTTACTTTCGGGCCACCAAAAAATAGAAATCAATGATTTCGGTGGCCGGATCGGGCCACCAAAAATAGAAGTTAGTGTGGCGCCCTGTCTAATAACACGAATGTATGATTACTTTTGGATTGAGATAGTGCTTTGATTTTGATATAGAATTTGAATTAAAGCATTTTACCACAGAATATTGACAACACAATCATTTCAATGTAAATGATAATCATCTTCCCTCTCCTTTATACTTGAGGATGTTAGGGCTTAGATAATTGTGCGTACATTTATTACTGAACTTGATCAACTGCATTATCGATATCCAAGAAAAAAACTAAAATTGTGAAATTCTATACAAATTCAAAGGAGAGTTGTCCTCTTGTGATATCACGTATTCTGGCATAGTTCCGTCCAAAGAGGGCAACATACACAATTTTGCATAATTCTTGTTAACAGGTTATCAAAATTTGCTCAACATTTTACAGTTCAGTTTCTAAAATTGTTTTCTACTCACCTAATCCGCACGTTGTTGTTTGGGGAAAATTCCCCTCTAAGGAGCTTCTTTCAGAACAAAGCATAAGTGTGTACAACCGAGTATACACACTTGTTTTGTGTTTTGCTTCCTAGTATTATGATATTTTTACACACTTTAGAATAAGATGTGTACATCGTGTAAAATGGTCATGGAAATTTACATTTTCTGCTCTGGAAAGTCATGGAAAGTCAGGGAATTTTGAAAATGTGGAAGCGTATGAACCCTGTATATATATATATATATATATATATACATATATATATATATATATATATATATATATATATATACATACATAATACATGTATATATATATAAGAATAATTTTATATATATATATATATATATATATATATATATATATATATATATATATATATATATATATATATAATATACACACTCAACCAAAAAGTAAGTTCCCCCCTAGCATTTTTGGATATACAGTATCTCAATAAGTATTTTGCCGGTTTTCATAATTCACCGGGAATGAATAGGGAACTTTATTACTCATGACATGAATGGCATATCATTGCCAACAGATATAATTATTGGTTCGAAAAATGCATTTACAAGTGTATGTCAAAATGTATGGAAAAAAGGTTGCACTTTAGTGATTTGCATTGACTTTTACACAAATAATCAAACAATCACTCATAATTCTGAACTTTTAAGCGTGGCTTATTGCATATTTATCTATCTCTTTCTTTTCATGAGCATACAGTGAAGTATTTAATAATTGATATGTCCACCATCCGCTTCAATGACCAGGCGGCACCTCTTCCTCATACTGTTAACTAAAGTTTGGACTTGGCGCTGCTCAATGTTGGCCCATGCTCTCTGCAAGATGCGCTGAAATTCTTGCAGTGAAGTGTCATCTTTCACCTTCTTGCTCGCTTTCCACCTAATAATACGATTCCATCCCTTTAATGGCAACCCGAGTTACGTACATCAACAACAACGTTGTAAAAAAAAAAAGAAAGAAATTGAGAACGAGAGAGAGGGGGAGGGGAGGGGGGGGGGGAGAAAATTAATGTAGACACAGTCTTCACAAAGAGGGAAAGATGCGAGTTTCTCATTGAATTGCTTCAGTACGTTTTTGTGCGGTGTCTTGACATGGTCGTCTGCACAAAAGAAAAGAGGTAGCGAGAAAAAAAAAATCAGATAAGAATATGCACTCATGTATTACCTCTTCTGAAGTCACTCGGCGACACGGAGTACGAAATGTACATTCATTGTGTAGTACGCCCGAGTTTCTGGAAAACCGCGCCCTTTGCCAAGACGGCTTGGAAACGACAAAAGTGCACCCATACTTTTTATGCGGAAGGATTGCTGATGTAACTGCCACCTAAAAGAGGAAACGGCTGTTGTACAATGTTCCTCCTCTGTTTTTATCAATGTGATATCCTGTTTGACATCAGTTAAAGCACCGGACAACTGTAGGTACTGTCGCGGCTCGGAATGGTCAGTGGCGTCCGGTCCTCGGAGAGGTAAGTTTAACGCGTTGTTAAACCTGTTTGTCCAAACAACTGCTGGCTAGGCAGTAGGTCTACTGCAGTGCACTTTCAGACGATAATCCTCTTTTATTTTCTAAACTGGAAATCTTTTTAATTGCCTCTATATTTGATGCTAGGAGTAACTTCTTACGAGCCCTTCAAGCCCTATATATATTACTATTAACCTCCTCTTTTTTGCACTGCTAAATCGTGAGACTGGTATTTTATGTTTGTTTGCCAATTGTACATTATATTAATGTAGAGATGCGTAGAGTACACTCTAAGGCAAATTAAATTGCTCTTCAAACTGTCAGTGAAACAAACCAATGTGAGCTATATTTAGGTATTAATTTGATTAGATGAAAGCTTCTGTTATGATATTCATAAAGATACATAATAAAGTTCGTTATGGATTACAAAACTCACTGAAATGAATTCAAATCAAACCGATGTGCACACATATTATTCGTACATAATAATTTGTACATTAAGAATACTTAATGGCGACAGTAATGTACATTGTATATTGTATACCCACACACACACACACACACATACGTGTGTGTGTGTGTGTGTGTGTTAGTGTTGTGTGTGTTCTGTTGTTGCAGTTGTAATTGGAACAGAATTTTGATTTGATTTGATTTATTTCTGCATTTTTCACAAAGTTATACAACATAACAAACAATTTTCCAGTACTATAACATATTATATCCAACACAAGATGAATAGAAATACAGTAATAATGTACCAATAATGAAATATTATATAGGTTTATTAAAATCATACAAAAACAATTGGGAAATCATTGATTATTCAATCGAGTTAATACATACAAAATGCAAGAGATCACCATCTTAAGCTGAAGCTTCAGTTTGATGGCGGCCTCTGGAAAAGCATATGGCTTAAGACTTCTTTACAAATCATTTAATACATATCAAATTGTGTAACATTTTAGTTTATATACTATGTTCATTGTTTAAAATAAATATATCATTTTTGAATATTAGAAAGACACTATGCATCCGTTATAAAAGGAAAGGTGTGCAACAGGATACTGGTAATTTATCTGTAAAAATAGATTCAGATTCCTAAATGTTTTATAATTCTCTTAAATTTCTTGGTGTTACATTGACTAGCACCTTAAGAGTAAAGTCTGGCTCTCTTATATAACCATTTTTTGTTTTTCCCTGATGTTTATTGATTTCATTCAAATTATCCATGAATTAACCCACTCTGGGTGTAACATGGCAAGACAAATGAAAACAACTAAAAAAAAAGTAATTTTAAATATAATTATGCTGCACGTAATTTGTCTATTTAACATGGATAAAAACTCAGTCGCAAATCAATCCCACTGGTAAATTCTTCACGAGAAAATGTCGACAGATGCCGACATATATCCCTTGAATATGTTGGATCATAATATACATCATATACCACTTATAAGAACATAATACGGGAATTAAAAAAAAAATCATAAAACAAGTCAAGGACGAAATCATTTGTAACTACACACATCCACAAACACGCACACACACACACACACATCTATCTATCTGCATAACGGTCTATGTATATGTTTGAACACTGTATCATCTGCACACATAAATATACATCCAATAGGAGCTTTTACCTATACCCATGTTTACTTGTTTTGATTTGACATACAAGAGAAAATAAGGTTGCTCAACAACAAGGGTCTTTTGGACGTGAAAGCGATTGTTTCATATATGTCCGCCCTTGAAGAATCTTATATGCCTTGACATAAGTTGAATTTGATAAGTCTGATAAAACGGCTTTCTATAGCATGTTTCACGTCATCTATGTTGAGTTGCTGGAAAGAAAGACACTTTTTTTTTTCTCTCCGCTGTTACGACGAGATCCTACTGAAGTAAAAGTTAAAGCTTTACATTCTTTGCTACGGCGATATTCTAGGAATTTGAATCTATCTAGAGTATTATGTTGTATCATTTAATGATATTATTTGAGTGATTATGATAAAGTGTACTTCTTTTCTTACCTCTTTATTTGCTCGCAAAGTACTAAAAATGTCATTAAGTACTACTAAATACAAAGCTGCAAAAAAGACGCTTTCCAATTTATTCTTGTCATGACAAATGTACTAGTACTGTATGTTAATCTGTTTGTGTGTACAATCACATCATAGCATGCTTTGTGTCATTGTTAAATAATTTTGAGAAAACGCATAAATCAAATTAAATAGTTCATAAATATGTCTATGAATGGTGCATTATTTTTGTTGTGTTCTCTGTCTCAAAGCAGGGACCCACGAACAACCGGATCCAGACAGGGCTAGGTACCAGCCGCCGTGGGGACAGGACAGAGCCGTGCTAGCTAGAGGTAGCTGCTCGGTTAAGTGAATCGCTACAAGAGCTCCCGCTGCAGCTACCGGTCACACAAAACACGAATTACGTAACACCGTTCCGCTGGTCAACACGCCAGTGTTTGCGAATCCTGCGAGCGCTCCATTCAAGGCGCGGAAGGAGAAAGGGGATTTTAGTCTGTTTTCAGCGGACGTCTTCTGTTTTGTTGTCGATTGCCACTGGAGCAGCTTAACTTTGATTTTCTTTGGCCAGATTAAAAAAAGAAAAGAAAAGAAAAGAAAAGAAAAGAAGTTGCATTGGTCCGTGAAAGAAGACGCTATAATGTGTGTCCATCCTCAATACACGTGTGGTCAGACAACCTTAAGTAACGAAATTCTCCGTTCATGCCGTTTACCCATCTGAGGCGTACAGAAAAGAATCAACACTGAACTCTCTCGACTATAAACGACGTGCGAATATGATCCGTGAGGACAGAAATCATCTTTTTTTTTTCTGTATTATGAATCACGCGTCGATGTCGATCTAAGAAGTGTAGTTATTTCTTTTTTGTCATGAAATCTTATCTACCTACCAGATGCCCGTTCGGATGGTTAGTTTTGTAACTTTATTTTGTTTTTGGTTCATTCGTTTTGGAGAGATTAAATAGTCAAGATGCGACGGGTCATAATACGCCAAATCCTTTTACTCGTAGCTGGAGCTGTATTCTTTTCCTTGGCGCTAGCCCAGCTGGTGCTGTTTCGCAGACACTCAGTTAACTTGACCAGACGTCACAGTGACTTTGACATATCCCGCCTTAAAGAAGCCGCGAAAAACTGTTCTTGCATGAGGGAAGTTCTATATGGATCGGGAAACGAGGCAACGCGGGCTTCCCTAGCAGCATCACCCACGGTGGGGAACAACATCAGCTCTAGCATCGACACTGGCAGGAGAAATGGAACCAAGGCCACTGCAGCGATTGAAACTGTCATCAAAAGAGGGGGCAAGTATCTCTCAGAACCGATCGACCGGCACAACTACGCCTACATCCACAACCCGTCGAGGACTTGCTTCCACGAAAACGGAACGCGAGCCGGCATCTACTTGTTGTTCTTCGTGGCGACAGCGCCTCAGAACTTCGATCGCCGCGAAGCGATTCGGAGATCGTTCGGGAACGAATTGAACTGGCCTACCATTGACAGGGCGAGATCGAAAGCCGTTTTTCTGCTTGGCAAGACGGACGACGCTACCATCCAGGGAACCATTGATAGGGAAGCTGTTGCCCATGGAGATATTGTGCAGGAGAACTTCGTCGACTCGTATCTGAACCTAACTCGTAAGACAGTCATGGGAATGAAGTGGGTAACAAATTATTGCCGACACGCCCTCTTTGTCATGAAAATAGATGACGACACTACCGTTAATCAGTCACGCATGATGGACATCGTAAACTCCTCCCCGCGCGTAAGTTTCATCACTGGGTTTGTCTACAAAGATCCCGTCGTCGATCGAAATAGGAGGAGTAAATTCTTCCTCACCAGCGAATACTACCCCGAGGCAAAGTTTCCTGACTACGTTAAGGGAATGGGCTACATAATGTCCTCCGATCTGATTGAGTCAATTTACCACGTGGCACTCACGCAGCCCTTCTTCCCTTTTGAGGATGTTTTTGTAGGTATGTGTCTCGAGAAAATCGGCGCTACGCTAAACCATGACCCCAAGTTTTTGTACGATGGGGCGGGTAGATATATGTTGAACCCAGCAACTGCGAGAGAGATTAGCGGACATGCTATTTTTACAGATCTGCCAAAGGATTATGTGTGGAGGATATTTGATAAGTGTAAAGTAAAATTACGAACTGATTTACACATGTTTCAATCATAATTATGTATCATCGTTATCTTGTTGAAAAATGGTACATGATATACACTCTATGGAAATAGATTCAACTTTGCAGCTGTACCAGTGTCACGATGGGAGAACCTTTACTGGTGCAACTTTGCACCTGCCATACCAGTGTCGCAATGGATGCACCTTTCTGGTCTGAAAGGTGTAAAATTGCACCCGTAAAAGTGCTCCCCTACGTGACACTGGTAATAAAAGGTACAAATTTGAACCAATTTTTCTTAGGCATGTGTTTTAGTGCGTATAAAGCAAAACATTTTTATGAATGCTGAAACATTTGGTCCAAATAATTATTAGTCAAAATCACGTAGCGCGAAAAACAACTTCAGTTTGTTTGATTTGTGCAGTTAACCTGTTTCGTCTTGGTTCCGGTCAGAAGATGAAATGAGCCGGAATTGAGGCTATGGTGTTATCGCGTTACCATGGTTACAGTTCTCCCACTGGGCTTATAGCAACTATTTGCGACCAACCATGGCCAGGTTATTACACCCTGACAATTTCATTAACAACTTGTATATCTGGTAGCGGGTTTCTTTCTGATTTGATTTCTAAATCGGACTTTGATGCTTGAAGACTCGTCTGCAGGGGCACTTATGAGGCAGTCACAACTGTAAGCTACCGCAACTTCTTTTGCAGTTTTGACCAATCAGAAATGTCGCCATTTGAATATGGAATTTGAAATTCTTGTTTTACGTGCGATATTCAAACACATTTTGCCATTCTGGGTATTTGATGTTGGTCTTGGTATCTGAGGCAAATTTAACATAAATTATATGACTCCTTTATGAGTTGTGTATTAATTAATTTGTAAGAATGGTAGTAAGTATAGTTTTACTAAGAAGATTAATCTTTGAAAAGCCAGTACTTTTCCTCCATAGGATTTTTTTTTTAATAACTATTATGATATCTTCCATTTTGTGCCCAATATTGAAAGAGAGTCATTACTTTTATTTCTTACGTTTGGGTCGTGGGGACATAAAATTAGTTATCATGTCCAATTATGAAGTTATACCAAGTTCACGTCCTAACCATTCGTCACTATCGATCAAATCCCGTGTAGAGATATATCAATGGAGAGTGGGATAAGTTTCATCTATAGATTAACTGTTCTAACTTTGCGTCTGCATTTCAAAAGTTTTTTTTTTTGTTTTGTTTCAAAAGATGCTATAATTTACTTTTGATGCCAAGGAGAAACACATGTATTTTTTTTTTCTATTTCACATGCTTTTAGTGTTTTCATGCAATGACTTTATGTTTCTCAATAGTACCCCATGAGCATGACTTGGATATAGCACATTTTGGATCTAATTTTTTAGCGCCATGATGTACAGCACGTAAATATTTATTGTTCTAGTTTTGATTTTTGTCTTTTGGTGTACAGTATTTTTCTGGGATGATTTGTTATCTCTATACATTCTTCTCGTTTCCCCCATCTTTGCAAAGAATTTGTATGCATAGTAATGACATTTCACAGCCAATAATCAAATAATATTTGGGTCATTTGGGGTCCATCTCATGACGCCATCACAACAAAGACATAACATAAATCTCAGAATGGCTAAAGGCGCTCATATACTGTATGTATGTAGCTATGGGAGACTTTCAAAGAGAAGCAAAATCCATTTCATGAAGTTATTTCATAAGTGTGTCTTATGAGCGAAAAATTTCTCATTGAAACGGACCCCAGCTGGAAAGGTACACAGGCAGGAAAATTAGCAGTCAACGCAGGTCCCTGTTTTATCAAAAGATAAAATTTAAATTTCCTTAACACAAAGGCTGCCATAGACTTATCATAGAAATCAACTTTATAATCAATTTTAACTATTCATAAAATAGGGCCCAGGTCTTACTCTAGGGAGTCACAGTGTGGTTAAGCTTGCATACATTTTTCTGAATGGATCCTGCTGGATTGAGTGCCTTTTGAAACAAAACAGATATGGATGAAAATCCTTTTTGGAGAACAAATCATTTTGCATCGCCTTATTTCTCCATTTATTTTCACAACAATGTCAATACTTTTAGGAGGTTAATGTGCGGGGTCTGCTGGAAAGGAATAGATTTCTGTCAAAAAAGTCCAATTTGATGGAAATGAATTTAGCACCATTTGGAAAACGTATTAGGGAAGACAGGTGATGTTTGGCGTCTAGATGACTAGATGACTGTAAATACAATAAATTGATCGTTTTCGACCTTGCCACTTTTAATATCCGTGACCCGCAATAATATTAGGGAGCTTTAGATTTTGACGCGCGGACGTTTGAGACGACACTTGCACTGGACGTTCTCCTCTCCCCTGCGTCGTGCTGAAAAGTAGCTTTAGATTCCTACTACGCTTGGACGCAGACGTATAAAAAAATAAAATGGCGCCCCCATATGATCGGTGCATGAAATAGTTCTCTACGTTCCAAACTGTGCGGACGTAAAAATTGCCCAGTACACAATCTAAATAGTGAAAAACTCGGGCGACGCAAGCTAAAAATAGATCAACTTGACGCGCGCTTCCGCGCATGCTCAGAACATTTTTTTTCCCTCTGAACGTCCCCGTCGCGAAAATCTTAAACTCCCTATTAACATAGGTAGAGAAATTAATGTAGAATACCAGATTTATACAAACTAATTGGCTATTTGCGATTAACCAGGGCTCGTTGCTGTTCAGAATTCAGTTTGATGGTTATAATGCTCTAAAATGCAAAGATATGGAATCTATAAATTATTATAACATTATTTATTTGGATGTGCTTTTGACTCACATTGAGTCTTTTGTGTATACGCATGATACATACGACGCATGTTTACTATTCCTGTGTGAGCTACCGAGACCATGCATTACAAACCATTAAAAAGTCACGATCAAAAAGTTTGAATGAGAACTAAAAAAAAAAAAAAAAGGAAAAAAAAGAGTAAAAGGGCCAACCTGGTCAAGTTGTATTTATTTCTTCTTCTTTTTTTTTCAATATTTTCCGATTGAGCAAATGTTCTGTATACACAATTCTAAATTTTGGAATCGTAAAACGAATGGGAAGTTGTATTTCTTGCATTTTTTTCGAAAACACTGAAGTGTAATTATGTACCTCCTCTTGTCCTCTTTTCATTTCTTAAAACCTGTTACACACTGTAGGCCCCACTTTCAACTATAATCTTTTGAAAAGATAATGCTACCGCTTTGAAAATCAGTGTTAATCATAAATCATAATCATGTGCTTAATGAGCAATAAAAATTTAAAGCTTAACCCTAAAAAGACTGGGCTATAATTTTGATGCCTCGTAGGACGGGGGGCTCATTGGGCCCCCTAAGATCTTGGCCGTTGACCGCGTGATCGCAAGGAGAATTGGCACGCGCGTCACCCACAAGTTAATCTACAAAACTGAATAGGTAATTATGTCACAAATATTGAAATTTATTTTTAATGAATTAATTATGCCAATTTATGCATGGATTTAAAAAAATGGCTGTAAATCTGTAATTAAAGGTCCAAAACTGTTGATTTTTGGTTTAGATAATCTGTGTAGGATTCTTATTGAATGTACATAAAAAAACGGCAGTATCAACATTTTTCTTATGTATTTTATTGTTTTTAAAATTTCTTACGTATTTCATTGTTTTTTACTTTTTGTTTTTTATTGTTTTTTTCGATGGAAATCATCGGCGACACTATTTCGATCATAAACAACATGAAATTATTTGATTTTGATCAGTAAAAGTAAAGATAATGATACATTTATAAATTTTGGTCAGAAGCAGAATTTGCATTGGATTTGTACATGAAATCACGTTTTTGAGCAATTTCGGGTCTGACATGCACTTACAAAATATTGCGTAACTTCAGAACCGCATACCCGGGCATCGCGAATTTGGTCTCAAAAGTTGCACAAGACTTAAAAGAAAAAAGTCATAAAACGTCGCGGCGCGAGATTTTTACGTTCCGGATTTATCGCGAAAAATGTCGAGGGGGGGGGGGGAAAAAGCCCCCCAGTCTTTTTAGGATTAACCTCGAAATACCTTTGTTTAGGTTGTCCTAGAGTTTAACATCCTGCTTTCTTTTCTGTTTATCGCACAGAGCACAGCTTCGTGAGATTTAGGTAGGACCTACTAATTAAATTGCCCCTACTACAAAGTGTCTTTTCTTGGTAACACTTTTCCATAGTGTGTACTTTCTTTCCATCATTTATTTACTTTGCATTGAGTTATTTTCACATAAAAAGGCACATAGTTTGCTTTTGCAGAATCTGTCCCTAACTAAAAGTTCATGTCTTGCGGCTTTTTGTTGGTTTTGTGATGCAGGTTCACAATATTAGTTCCTCCAATGTCGCTATTCCATTTTTGTGTTTGAAACTTCTTGGAAAAAAGGTAATAAAGAGACTTCAATGTTCGAAGAAAACTCTCCCGTGCAAAGTGTACAATCAATCAACGTGTTTACAGTGTACTTGACAGGATGTCGCGGTGTTAACTCAAATGATTTTGTAACAAAACGACAAAAGCGGTGCACTAATCGTCACTTACGCTTGCAAAGGCAAAATAATCTTGGTACAAAAATGGGGAATAGCAGATTTTTGTCGATATAAGCTAGATGTGAATGAAAGTGAATTCTCTGTAGTTTAATCTCCATTATGAGGCTTCCGCTCAAGCACCCGGTGAATATCTTGGGAAAATTGGGCAATCCGTCGAATTACTCGAGCAAAAGCTTTTGTAGACTGCATGGGCCACTCTTTCTGGTTAGAGACTTGTGTTGAACTAGTTTTGGTTTTCCAAATTCATGAAATTCTTCCGTCGAGATGTTTTCATTGCAACTGATTGACAAATTGCCCCACATCGACGTAAATAAGCACTGAATTGATCAGTGTTTTAGTAGTAGCCATGATAAAAAAATCATGGGCGTACATACTCGAGCAGGATTCGAACCTACGACCTCCTGATCACCGGACAGGCGTCATCTCCACTAGACCATCGAGCTTTCGCCCGAAAGCAAGTGTTGGTTCTAATCCTTATAGCATGCAGCGGGTACTGCTTTGTTATTCAAATTCATGAAATTCTTCCGTCGAGATGTTTTCATTGCAACTAAGTCTATGCATAAGTCTATGTAACATAAACACAAACTCACCACGGTTGGGTAGACAAAAATCTAATAACAAAAATCGTCAGTTGCTTTCTATGGTATACTAGTTTTGGTTTGTAATTACAACCTGTAATGATAACGCTGGGTTGCAACTCGTGCGATCCGTTATACCCACGCAACGATTGGCCATTCGGTATAGCTGATCGTGTATTTGTGTCAAGCTCTATCGCAATTTTTGATGTATTTTTCATAACTTCTTTTCATGCTGGTAAATCATGAACACTATAATACTCCGTTTGCAAATAAATGTCATGGATCTTCAGGAATATGACCCAATACCTTAAAAAGTGCCAGACTTGTCATGACTTTTGCATAAGTCTATGTAACATAAACACAAACTCACCACGGTTGGGTAGACAAAAATCTAATAACAAAAATCGTCAGTTGCTTTCTATGGTATACTTGCTAGCTTTTCGCTCCTAGAGACTTTATTTATACCTGAAACACACAGAAAGAGAGACACATAGACAGAGAGACAAGACGCACAGACACAAAAACACACAGACACACGCACACACACTCACACACACACACAGTGACACCCACACAAGATGGCGGAAGCACCTGAGAGTTATTCCACAGAGTCGTGTTTCCTTCCTCTTTTCCTACCAATACAACATTGCATGTCTCCACTCCACGCGTTATCCAGTGGTATCCAAAGTGGAATCTGAAGGGCCTAGATATATAATTACCGAACTTTAGATCGGCGATCCGAAGTCTAAAGACGACACTATTAGGCTAAAAAGAAGAAGAAGAAGAAGAAGAAGAAGAAGAAGAAGAAGAAGAAGGAGAAAGATGTATTCTGCACATGCGCGAGTCGCTGGTTCCATTGTTCAACCCGGAAGGCTGCGTCGTTGTATATAGCGTTCGTGTCGTGTTATCAAAAGCTCGCCTATTATCTGTTGGAAAAGGTCGCGCTTCTCTTTATACTCAGCCATTCGCTTTCATCGTAAAGAATTTTAAAAACGAGCTGCATTGTTGGAAATACTTTTGCTTTAAATAGCTGTCGGCAACGTCCCTTGGAAGACATTTTTTTTAATTTTTTTTTTGTGATCTCGAGAAAAGTGAGCGACATGGCAATCAAGCTGTTGCTTTCTGTCTCCTGTCTTGTTACGGCATTTGCGTCAGCAGCATCGCAGCCCGGTTCTCACGAGTCTAGTTTTCCATCCCTGCAGGCTGAACCACAGGTATGAAGCGAACTGATCCTATCTCTGCGCAAGGCATCCCTTCCTTCTATTTTTTATATGAGCTTGACATGTGTATGTATATATTAAGGTCTGCAGGCAAATCAACGTACGCTTAAGGTTGTAGCCCTTCTGTACTAAATATATATATATTTATATATATATATAAAGTTTATTGTTATACATATACACACATATGTGTATATAAACATATATTTGCATATGTATGTTATCATACATATACATATACATAATATATGAGATAGGGTACCAACAATGTGTACAACACATGTACATATCTGTGCATGTACTGGGTGTTACACACAAAAAAAAAAATAGAAATAAAAATCCCACTTTTGATCTTCAGTAGTTCAAAAACTATACATCAGATAATACTGACATTGCTATGAGCAATAGCTGAATGGTGTACAATTTTGTTGGATTCCATTCTAAAATGAAAGCATGATGTACAGTGTAGTTTCATTAGATTAAACATTGATATTTCAGTTAGGTTTCAAATTTTGCTCTATTTTCAACCCTCAGTACAAAATTTTAACTTTGCTCAGAAGTCAATTGGTGTGTATGGGAGTGTGTAGTTGACACCACGACAATGATCCTGGACAATGACCAGGATTGGAATGCAATTATTTATTCAAGAGGAATTCCACTCTCACAGCTAGTCTTTATTCATTCTGAAATGTGGTGATCAATGCAAGCACGTGGAAACATGTGCTTACTTTAAAGTTTCATGCGCACGCACTTAATTAACCCTTTGCCATGAACTCAGAGTAGTACTGCCCAGGGCAGTCCATCATGAATAAATTAATAAAGCATTCATGTGCCTTGGAACAGAGCTCTTTACAGGTGGTATCCAGGTCCATTGTGTAGGGTCATTGTAAGTACACACTCCCATACACATCATCAGTTCCTTTGTAAAGTCGAGGTTTTGTACAGAGGGTTAAAATTTGACCAAAATCTTGAACATTACTTTGAAATTAAACATTGATTTCATAAAACTGATAGGTTTTTATATTCAAATCACCTCCAACTAAATTGTACACTTTTCAGCTATTACTTATATCGATGACAGTTTTATCTGAAATATAGGTTTCGAACTGTCAAAGATAGGTTTTTTTTTTTGTAACACCTAGAACAACGATAATGCAGGAACCAATAAATCAAATCAAGCAAATCTAATTAAATCGAGTCAAATCAAGGTTAAGGCAAGGATTCTAAGAACTGATTTTCCATTAGTCAGCAACCAAGCAAGCAAATTCACAATCTGTAGAGTTCATCCAACCCAGAAATGACAAGACAACGGGCAATAGGAATAATAACGTCATGACGTTGAGATAAAGATATGTTTGTTGATGCTAAATTATTTTGATACTGTGTAATCTTGAATTGAAAAGCTTCAAGGAAACACACATTGCCCAGCCACAATTCTGAGTCTTGGAATAAACTTCTCAGCACTCTATCTTTTAAAGCACTGAATGCAAACGTGCGATGATTCTTGCTATGTCAATTGAAATGGGGAACAAGGTATGTGAGTGAGATCGGTGTGTCCGTTCTTTAAAGCAATGTATGATTAATACACATGTAATATGTTATGAAATAATTTATGATATAGAATAATATGACATAGCATAATATACTAATATGATATAATGTAATATAATATAAATATGATATAATATAATAATAAAATATAATATAATCTTATATAATACAATATTTACAGTGGTATGAGGAATTTAGGACATTAAGAGGAATTACAGTAAGTAACGTACCACCAGCGACATCACAATTGTGGATGAAAAAAGACTGTTGGAAATTCGCAATGCCTGCATTCAAAAAAACTAAATCGCAGAGGTAAGATATTCTTGTTTATCTATTTTTGTCATAGATTACGATGCCACATCAAAAGTTGTTTTGATTGAAAAATAAATGAGGAACTTGTAAGCGTTAAATTGTTTGAATGACAAACTATAAAGATGTTATGACGGGGAAAGGGGTGTCGGGAAAGAGGTGGAGTTCACTTTTAACATGGAAGACACGTTTTGACATAACTGCATTGTTGACTCTATGTATGTTTTGTAACCTTATTCCAACATAATTTCAAGTAAGATGATTTTTTAATTAATCATCATGAAATGAAAAGTGTAGTGAAAATCACAGTTACAAGTGAGAAAAGTCTTTACCCATCGCTTATTTGATATCCTGTTTATTTTAATCTCAAGAACCCCTCTAAAAATCAGATATAACTATGGCTGAAATGGTAATCTTTCCATGAGGGGAGAATGAATGACCAAATAGGTGAATAGAAGAGATAAACGAGCATCATTCTCATTATCATGTCATCGATTTTTTTTTTCTGCATGTCTTTATCATTCTTGTCCCGACATTTACGTCACGTGCATCGCAGCCCGTGACTGACGAGCTTCCTTCCCGATCTGAATCTGTGCCCTGGTCATTATTCATATGGTCGTCAGTCGAACTGTCTGAGGTAGCACTCAAGATTAATCAGGCCTCGGATTTTTTTTTTTTTTTTTTTTTAATGGGAGGGTTCAGATTTAGAAAAAAAAAGTTTATGTTCAGTTCCGTTATTTTACATATTGGGGCGCAAAAAAAAAAAAAAAATCTGGTGCCTCTTCCGGGTTTTAATCAGCTGACAAGTAAAAAATTCATCTAAAAAAAGGCTTCAGTGTAATTTTCTGAAGCCTCTGAAAGCTCCTTTTCATTATTTCTATTTCTCTTATAATTATTATGCTTACAGTGAGGGTTACAGGTATAAAAGGTGGTGTTTGAAGGCCTTTAATAAACATACCTGGCAATTAACTTTTACATGTAAGGAGGATCCTAATCATTATGCCATATTGTATTATTCTAATATTTATCTAATGGCTGCTCTTTTTTGCTTGTTTATTTCATTTGTTGATTTTTTCTTGCCAGCAAAAAAGTCATTGGCTAGTTATCTAAAAATATGAAAAATTCTCCGTGTGCCGAGAGGAACAAGGCGAACTCACGCTAGTCCCGTGTTAATACGTACACCTACCCCAAGTGCATTTGCGTGGTTTTTCCGTGCACACAACGATTTGACGATATAAGATGTATGCTTTTCCTTGTTAAAAAGATGGTATAGTTTTAGTTAGCATGGTTAGAGGGACTGTACAGTACTGGTTGAGGTAGGGATTCATGTTTTGAACATTCCTAAGTGAGATGATGAAAAGTCTTTTATGAAATATGAAAGACCATGTAATTTTAAGAAGGATTCAACGTTTATTTGATGAAAATTGGTTTTCAAATGGCTGAGATATCAAAAAAAAAAAATGCTAATAATAAAAGGCGACATGCCACAACTTTATTAGGATCTCTTTGTTTCACCTTGTTTTTGGATATTTCAGCCGCTTCAAACCCGATTTTCATCGAATAAACTTTTGATACTCCATAGAACTGCATGCTTTTTGACATCTCATAGAGTGGTATCTGAATATCTCGCAAAATGTTAAAAGCTAAATCTACACCTCGACCAGAATTGTACACACCCTTTAAGTCGGGGATTCAGGTTTTAACATTTTGCGTTGTAATTACAAACCACTAATATGAAATATCACAAAAGCAAACAATTATGAGAGTAATTAAAAGTTTATTAGATGAACAATTTATCCCGATTGAGATAATCAAAAACAAAAAGGTCCTAACCAAAGGTAGGACCCAACTGTTATCAGGCAGTCAGGAGCGCTCTGTTTACTTTGTTTTTAATATCTCAAATGTGTTAAAAGCGATTATAATAAAAAAATAATAAACTTTGAAGTCCTCTTAGAATTATTACATGCTCTTTAAAATTTCATAAAGCGGCTTCCACGTATCTCGAAAAAAAGTTAAAAGCTCAATCCTCACCTCAGTCAATATCATAACATCCCTTTAAGGTGATAAGAAAGGATAAATGTAATTGTGTAAGTTGTCCAAGTGTTGGTGTGATGATCTGATATCATCAAAAATAAATCTGAAACCAAGTTCATGCTGTATTCGCCAATAGTTCATTTATAGTTTATTTCGAGCGATTCGAGAAAGAGTAAATCGCTCAGGAAGGAACTATTATCATAGGCATACATTCGACTGAGCAGAGGATAAAATTTGATTATAGTTAACAATATGCGGTCTGATGCATTTTCCACCTTATACAAATTCCCAATTAAATGGCGTCGTTTATCATCATCGCTGATAATTAACTTGTTTTCCTTTCTTCGGAATGTTAAAAATGCTATTGATGATGTTTTTTGTATTGAAAATCATGTAACTTTGAATCGAAATGATGAAAAAAAAAACCAGAAATAAAAGCAAACAAACAAAACAAATATATATATATATATATATATATATGTATATATATATATATATATATATATATATATATATATATATATGTATATATACATGTATATATATATATGTATATATACATGTATATATATATATATATATATATATATATATATTATATATATATATATATATATATGTATACATAAACATGCATCCCAGCAAGATACAAAGGGAATTAGAAAGTAAATAAAAAGATGCAACAGAGTCCTCCCGTCGGGCGGCACAAACTCTAGAGGCTGTGCCGTGTTTGGTGGGACTCTAACTGGGGTATTTTTCTCTTCAATAACAAACTTGAAAATTACTCGAGAACATGTCACAATAACAAAACTTAATAATTCTTAATGCAATGACTAACTAGCCTATCCTCATAATAAAACGATTACAAACGGTTATCTAGAATTTACACACACAAGTGGCGGGGGGGGGGGGGTGGGTGGGGGTGGGGAACTGCAAGGAGGGAAAAGGGGGTCGATGACCCACAAATGGATTGTTTAGTTCATTTTACTTAAAAATGATTGATAATCCATTCGGTTACAATTTGAATAATAATCGTATAATTGGTTTCGGGAAAACGAATCTGCGGAAAAAGCAAACTGTAAAACTTTTAAAAACGCAAAGTAAATACTAGTACAAACTGGGGGAAAAAGGCGAAAACAAAGGGAATTGTCTTAATATATACACGTCTATACAAAGGCATTACATATGTAAAAAAAAAAACACATTTTGTGTTGACACGTTATGAAACTTTCATTTCAAGACTTCCTTCATCCATTAGGGTGCACAAAATTTTCTGCATAATCACTTTTACTTGAGGTAAAAAGGGAACAAGCACTATGCTTTTGTATGTATGGTTCTACGATCATGGATGTATTATTTCACATGAGGGAAAGTCCTCTTCAGGCCAAAATCATTCACACAATTTCCCACGAATGAGGAAGCACGGTTAGAAAACTGAACTCTCTGAATTGTTACAGATATCCTTTTATGACAAAAAAAAAAACTTTTAACGCAGGATCCAGGAAGCTCTCCGCTCGTCGCATCCTCTTCTTATGTGTGTGTGTGAGTGTGTGTGTGACGATGTCAATATCGTCTGCGCATGCGCTGTTGAATAATGGAAAGCTTTATGATGGACGAGCACCGGAGATGTACCCTATATCTTGCCTATTGAACTCCAGAAATCGAGTCATTTGTTTGTTAATGCTTATTTCCTTCTCAATTCTACGTCTGGAAGAGCCAAGAACTGTACATCACAGTTAAATTGGCGAAGATTTTTTTTTTCTCCTCTTTATTTCTCTGCTTTTCGCCTTCCATCGCGCAATGCTATATGTGCACGTGTGTGCCAAAAATTTGCGGATACGTCTGAAATCAAAGCCAAATGTACCACAGATCGGGATAGATATTCTACCGTCCAAGCTTGCACTGATTATAATCCATTGTTGACCATTGCTTGTCGCAAAAATAGCAAAAATAGCATCCCGAAATAGACTGCGATTCTAAGTGCTTGCTTGCTTGCTAACTGCATGCTTGCTTGTGCTGCATACTTGTGAAATGTTTGTTTGGTTTTTTTTTTTTCAAACTCTTTACTCTTTACTGGCCCGAAACTCCCTTTAAAGGGATAGTGTAGCATTAGTTTAGGTAAGAATTCAGCTTTTAACTTTTTGCAATGTTTCTTGAGATACTTTGCACCACATTTTGAAATGTTTAAAAGCATTCAATTCTCAATTCTACGAAATTTGCTGAAATCGGTTATGAAGGGGCTCAGACATCCACAAACTAAGTTAAAACAAAGCAATCTCTAATGAAAGGTTAGTCCTACTTCTTTTATATCAGAATTGCTGCGTTTTGGATATCTCAGCAATTTCAAAACCACTCTGCATCAAATAACCTTTGAAATCCTTTTTTCTCTTATTTTATAAGATGTTCATCATTATCTAAAAAACAAAGACAAAAAAAAAAATCATCCAAAAAATGTTGGAAACCTTAACCCTATTTTAACTGGGCTATTTGAGACCAAGTTTTTACAGGGGGGGGGGGGTCAATTTGACCCTCCTTCAGATCTCGGCCGCCGATTGCGCGATCGCCGCAAAATTTTACCTGAAGATAGAGCTGTATGTCAACTTCAAGATTATATGGTCATGCAATAACAAATATTGGCTTTCTATTTTAAGTAAATTAATTATGCAAATTTATGCATGAAATCATATTTTCACCTATAACTCCATCAAAATGACTGAAGGATCCCTAAATTTTTGTGTCAGAGTTCCTCAAGACACATCGAACAATTTGCTTGTAAAATATAGCGAAATGAAAATTAATTTCTTTTGATTTTTATTGTTTTGCTAATTTCTTATGTATTTTATTGTTTTTTTGCCCAAATTTGTTGCAGGCACTTTTTCAAGCTTATCTACATTAGAATTGATTAATTTCAATGGTTAAAAGTTGAAATAATCTAATTCATATTAATTTAACAAAAAAAAAAACAAAAAAAACCCCGCAATTTGCATTGGATTTGCACACGATATCATGAATTTGAGCTGTTTTTGGGTTGACATGTACATGCAAAACATTACGAAACTTCAGAACAGTGAACCCGGACGTCGCAAATTTGGTCTCAAAATATGCGGGAGACTTCAATGAAAAAAGTCATGAAACGACGCTGCAAAATCTTTGCGCGTTGCGGAATCGTGGCGCGAAATGTGGGGGGGGGGGGTCAATTTGACCCCCCCCCCCCAGTTGGAATAGGGTTAAACCTCAGCTCAGCTGAAACTGTACTATACCTTTAAACAAACACTAGGGGAACTGGTGTTGAAGCTATTCGTTTGTTTGTTTGGTTTTTGTCTTCTCTCCTGTCTTGATATTCACGTCACCTTTGTTGCAGACTACTGTTGCTATGGATTCAGCTAGTAGCTCTGTTGCTGATTTGTTCTCGTCGTCAACTTCTAGTAGTATGCAAGACCCTCCTGACGCAACGCCTCAAAACAGCTGTGTAAGTTAACTTAACGATAATGATAGTTACGATAATAATAACAATAACAATAATAGTAATAATAATGATAATTATAATAATGATAATAATAGCAATAACAACAATTTGCAACCTTAGAGGTGCAATACGCTGAATTTTGAACCTGCAGGGGTGAGAATTTGCACCCTCAGTTTTGTGCTAATCAAGGGTGCAAACATGCACCATAAACATTTCAAAATACATTGTGAATTGAAAATTTGGACCAAGGTTTTACTCGTAAGATCAAACTTACACTCTGATGGATATGTCTGCATCTTTGTAGGTACGAATATGAATATTAAGAGATTTAATTTTCTACTTGCATAATAAAAGATGCAGCTGTGCAACCAGGTGCTGCTATAGGGACAAATAGGGTGCAAATTTGAACCTTTACATTTTAGTGTGATATTGCGCATTACGAAGTAATAATCTTGATATACATAATTCAAACCTATTAAAGTGCAGTTTTCTAAGGATGAATTTTGTACCTTTGTCTTAAACTCATTAACTGCAGCTGCTCACCTTACAAACAGAGGAAGATTATTCCATAATTTTGGTGTAGCAAGCAAGAACGCCCTGTCACCAGTGTAGCTCTTGATTTTTCTGATGGGTATTTGAATAGTGTTTGATCCCGTGAACTTCGGACATGGTAGAATATTTGAAATGATGACTTTAACTCTACAAGTTCCTGTTTGTACACTGGTGCTGTACCATGAATACCTCAATATACAATCAGTATTGTTTTAAATGTGATTCTCTTCTTTACAAACAGCCGATGTAACGCACGAAATAATTGGCTACTATGAGAAAAACGAGGAAAATTGCAAGCTGATCTAGCACATGCATTTTGCACCCTTTATAGTTTACCTAATTGATTGTCAGGTGAAACAAAAAATAAACTGCTACAATGATCCAACCTTCTTGTGACGAACGCATGGATGATTTTTTTTTTTCTTCAGACCTCCCGGGTGATTTTCAGATTTTAGTATTTATAGACTAGCATCTTTGGTTATACTGGGCACAGAGTTTCACAATTGATAGTGATTGGGATGAGGAATAAAATTAATTACAAATCACCATTTTCCCAGAAAGTATGAAAATTGCTAGAGTGATTCATGTCTTTAAAAGTGGAACTCCCGAATTTGTTTGCAATCATTGACCAATTTTTTGTCTTGCCAGGAATTTCAAAAACGTTAGAAAAGTGGATGTACAATAGTCTTTTTAATTTTTCTTTTTTTTTTAACACAGTTAAATAAAATGCATAATGAATAAAAATAAATATGATTTAGGTCGGGGTCCTCATATCATCTGCAATGGTGACTTTTGCGCGTGAAGTTTTAACTGCAATTTAGAATAAAGAATTTATGATTGGTGTATTTCTCGATTTAAATTAGGCGTTCGACACGCGATCATAGTATATTATTACGTAAATTATATCCATATAGCTTTAGAGGATAACCACAATAGTCACTTAAGAGTTATTTCAATGAACGTAAACAATATTTTGTTATCTGTAATGATCAATAGTACCCTTCTATTTCTTGTTAAAGCTCCATTTCCCATTTGTAAAAGTTTCCGTAGATCTGTCTGCCTAACCTGTCGAAACAGACCATGGAATTCATACGTGCAAGATCTGCAATAATTGTTAACCAGAATACAAACAAGCTGTAGCGGAGGATACGAGCCTAGAAGTAAAGACGAGCACGACGCATGTATTTCATAATCTAATGATAATGTGCTCTCATTTTTTAGTCAAACGAACCAGTCCCGTGTTCCCTGTCAACTTTGGACAGGTGCCGCATAGAACGCATACTGAACTTGACAGAGGCTTTGGTAGAATTCATCGTGGAAGAAGACAATATCGAAAGGCAGCAAACATCGACAAGTCAAAGTAGGTCTACTTAAAAATCTATGATACCAATTCGAATGTGATGATTCAAAAAGAGTGATGATTTGGCTTAGTCTCTAGCGCGTCTGCCCCCAGATCCAAACGAACCGGATTTACTTCTCGAGTCTTGCTGAGCATTGTGGTCTGTAATTGCACCGTCCTCTCAAATAAGAGGCAAACACTCTTGTCCCTGGGATGCTTTTTGTGGCGTCTGTTACGGCACATTTTGGTAAATCGGCACATTTTGGTAAATTACCAAAATGTGCAAGTTACCAAAATGTGCCGTAACTAAGGTACGGTACATTTTGGTAACTTTGGTAATTTGCCAAAATGTGCCGATAGTGCACCTATACCTGACGTGATCAACTGTTACCAAAATGTGCAGTTAAAAGTGGATTTGCCTGCACATTTTGGACAATCTGCACATTTTGGTAATTGTACTAAAAACCCACAGAATGTCATTAATTTGGCCGCATACGGGGACTGCGAAGTATCTGCGAGGTACTGCCGCTAAGGGCCTCCTACTGGCGTTCTGCGTGTACCTCTGCGGGCAATCCCCGGGCAAGCCTTGAGTGCGACTTGCGAAGAACAATTTTTACTACCCGGAGGTCCCCGCAGATGACCTGCACATAACAGTACCTAGCACGTATCTCAACCTAGTCGCCCGGAAGTGCGCACGCAAATCCTTTTTAACCGTAAACATGTTTAGGCCTTGTCACACCTTTCCGGGCAAGCTACGCGGGCTTGTTGCGTGTGAGGATTTTCCAGCATACCGGACAATTTCTGAAGGCGGACAAGGATTTGGGCGAGTTGTGCATGTGTCTTACTTGCTGGATGCGTGCTACTTATGTTCTTCTTGCGGGTATTCTGGTGACCTGCGTGCCAGACGCGTTGGGGCTGACAACTCAGAAATTCATCTGAAGGATTGGCAGAAGTCCAACAGAAATAACAGAATGTCATTATCTTGGTCGCGCTGGCCGCATACGGGGACTGCGAAGTACCTGCGTGGAAGTTGCCTGTGCATGCGAAGTGCTGCTCAAAACTTGGCTGCGGGTAAATCGGACTTGCGTGCAACTACGGGCGAGATAATTTTCCTGCGTGCTGGAAAAAACCTTACTCGCAACAAGGCCGCGTAGCTTGCCCGGAAAGGTGTGACACGGCCTTTAGCTACCGAACTCATTCGGTGGGGACAAAAACCAACTGCACTTACAATTTGTTTTTGTGATGACTGTGAAGGAGCAAAAAGTTACCAAAATGTGCCGTCAATGTCCTGCACATTTTGGTAAATTTACCAAAATGTGCAGTTATCAAAATGTGCCGTAACTATATTACGGCACATTTTCGTAACTGCAAATTTTGCTAATTTACCAAAATGTGCAATTTACCAAAATGTGCCGTATCAGCGTCACGATTGTTTTGTTGGAAAGTGTTACATTTCACAGAGAGTGACGGTTCGTCGCACTGCGCGATGCCAGAATTGTTTTGTGATGTCAAAATTACGTACTTTAAAGAAAATGCTACATTCTACAAAGTGACGGTACAAAGCTGCCCACAATTTCAGAATTGCTTTGTGACATAATTTTGCAAATATTATAACCATTGCAACATGTCGTCATAGAAATGACTTCATTTTGCAAAAAGTACTTCATTCAGACATGCCATCATTCTGACATAGCTGAAAATACCTATAATCAGGTGAGCTCTTTCAACCAATCACTAGAGGATAAATATTTGATCCAAAACACAACATCAATTTCAATTCAATTTTCAATTCAATCATAGTTCATTTCCAATCAACGAAAATCAAAACATAGTACAAAGTATTATGTCATGAAATGATATTGTTCAAACATTTACAGAAGATCCACGTAATATACAAGATAAGTTATATAACAGCAACAATAATTAGGAGAAACAATGCATATATACTTCGTGTGCATACGGAAAATAAATTCGATTATGGAAAATAGTGATCCATGCACTAAAAAGCAAAGCTTGTGGGACGTGGATCGCTAGATAATTAATAAACAATATTATTCAAAATTCTTTATAACTATTGTATCTTATATGGATTATTTAAGTCATCTGTAGAAATATACATATATAGTTATTCTAAGATACGCAGGTCGGGAAATAAAATATATAATAAAGTATCAATGCTAATGCCCGGACACTGTTCATTGAACCGCGTGTACCGGGAAAATATGACAAGGACAGCACACTCGTACACACATTCAATTACCCACACACATATAAGACGCGAGACAGTACCGAGAGGAGAGAAGACGGTTACAATACAAGTCTACGAAGTACAAAAGACAAGAAAGAAGGAGGAGAGAAGAAAGAAGAGAGGTCTGCATACAGAAAACGCCAAGTGCTGCGGCATCAGGACAGGTGAAAGCTGAAGCATGAATTAAAGCAATTTGGATTATCTAGAATTATAAATAGAGAGTAGGTATTTTCTGAATTTGTAAATAAAAGTGACAAATTTGGGGGAATCTTTTAAGCTATTATCTAGATTATTCCAAAGTCTGGGTCCACTATAAAGGAATGTATTTTGGGCATGTGCGGTTCTCATTAACTATATTCCCCTGATCTCTACAATTCCAGCTTCACTCACGCCACCTAGGGACTGCTCGGACCTAGCGGCTAGTACCAACATAAGCGGGCGCTACGCCATATACCCGGATGACAGCGGCGATCCTTTCTTTGTATACTGTGACATGGAGACTGATGGTGGTGGATGGACAGTACGTAAGCATGTCCAGTCTATTTAGCTGGGGGGGGGGGGGGGGCAAGGTGGTATAAAATGTGTGTTTCAAAAGTGTGTATGATGTTAATACATGTAAGAATTAACAGGCATAGACTAAGATATAGGCCTAACAAAAGCGGCAAAGGGTAATAATGATTGTTTTGACAACTGTATCAATACTACTCTTTGAAATATGTTTATTTCCAACCTTTTTCAGTTCAGTTCAGATCATGCCATTCTTTTTTAAAATTTTCCTCAGTTTTAATTTAGCAGACTCTTCACTGTCTGAAAACTTTTCTTTTCAACATTCCAGTACGTTATCGATTCTGTTGAGAGAACCTCTCTGTTGATAGAACCATATCGCTGTAGAATTTTGGTTTTTCTTCTTCGGCAGGGCTGTGCTTCTGAAGTCCTAAATTATTAGCGCACGTTTGAAAGACTACGACAAATTGAATGAAGGGCGACTTGTTTGATGTCTGTCTTTTGAAGAAACATGAAACCCTCCCCCTCAGAAATGCATTAAAAAGGCTCAAGTAAAATCAAATAATAATCAAGCAAAAAGGAAAAGAAAATTGATACAATGTCAATGCCTAACACAAAAAAAACGCAAATATGGAAAAAATGTATTTTACACATACTAGGCGTTTTCACATCAGCCCGATGTTTTGAGCTATTTTCTGACTTGGGAAATTATCCCGATAGCGAAATAGCGCGCTAATTGTATCGCTCTGATCGAGAAAATTTCTCGAGAAATTTCTGAAATAATGGGATAGTAGCGCGCTATTTGATAATGTGAAAACGACTCGAGAAATTAGCACGCCTAGCGTGTGTGAGCCGATCGATCGAGGCAAACTGCACACAAATCATGAGGAATTTTTGAGAGGGCACACACATTACTAATGCTGTTTGCACATACTCAGCTGTCGAATTAGCTCGAAAAAAATTCGGGTAATTCTCTTCGGGCTGATAGGCGTTTTCACATCAGCCCGATAAAAATCCAAGCTCGAGATATTTTTTAATTTCCCAAGTCAGAAAATAGCGCGCTGTTTCGAAACATCGGGCTGATGTGAAAACGCCTAATTGTGAATAAGAAATGAAATAGCGCGCTAATTCGCAATCGCGAAAAATATCTCGAGCTTGGATTCTATCGGGCTGATGTGAAAACGCCTATTATTTCAAGAATATTTGGTTGAGATTATTTCATAACAAATATAATATTATGCAATTACAATAGTGCAAATCCAAAATTAAACGTTTATCTTCTTAAAGATACCTTCAAATTTGGGCTTAACTCCCACCCCCTCCCCAAATTGGTATTTCATTTACAAAACTTCCCCATTAATGAATATGATAACAAAGATATCTTCTGCAAGTGTAAAATATCCTCTTTCTTTTGGGGAAAGTGTATGCTTAAAGCACTTTCATCCCTGACGAAGGGGGAGGCCCCCAAAAATTCGGATTTTGAATAGAAATCAAGTCAATTGTCATTTAATACCTTCCTCTGTTATGACATTATTAATATATTCGAATTTACATTTACATGAAGGTCTTCCAGCGCAGGCAAGATGGCACAGTCGATTTCTATCGGGGCTGGTGTGACTACAAACACGGGTTTGGCAACATGTCTTCCGAGTTCTGGCTTGGCAACGACAAGATCCACCGCCTGACCTCCGGGGCCAGCTTTCAGCTTCGAGTGGACTTGGCCGACTTCGACGACGAGACACGCTTTGCGATGTACGATACTTTCAGCGTCGCCGACGAGTCATCGGACTATCTCCTGACTGTCTCTGGTTACAGTGGAAACGCGGGTACTATTTTTGGAATTAAAGACATTATTTACCACTTGCAGATGAAACAAAACCCCATATTTAATGCTTTAAAGTAGTTCTAAAATATGAGTTAGGGATAGAAACAACCAGTGCAAAATTTTGAATCAGTATAATCAATGTCAAGTATTGTCAATCACGCAAAATGTGACCAATAGTTTTATAATATATAAAAAATGTTCCTAGACTAAACCGTCTGCAGTTATGGCTTAGTGAGAAAAGTAGGGATATCTCCCTATATTTTAGGTTTTATTGCAAAGGTTATAATGACTATAATGGCAGGATATTTTAAGATATAACTGATCTACACTAATGCATCAAATGTGATATCTTGAACTTTTTTTTTTCAATTAAATCACTGCTCCAGTAATAACTTGGTAAACAATAACTTTAAAGGTGTTTTTCAAAGACAACTACTAGTAAACTGAATAATAACTAGTTAGGCTGCAGAATGTATTTGACGTCCAGTAACATCCTGTATTCATAATTTTATTTTTTTTTTTTGCGTGTTCCATGGTGAGATAGAATACCGCCTCGAAGAAATCCTTCAAGATTCCTATATTATTGTGCATAATCATGTGCGATTTATGTCAAAAGTTTATTGTATTAAATTCATTAATGTCATGAATGTGTCATGACATCAAACATTTGAAATAAGCGAATAAATCATGATATTGTAGTAATTCGCTTTTCCCAATGATTTAGAATATGTTCATGTACGCAATGAAGCAGATCCCCTGCTCTAAGAGGATCAGATAGGAACATTTCCGATCACTGAGCCCTTAAAAATTGTTGTTTTTTGTATTGTTAATCATACATGCGAACAAAAAGTCAAAGTCCTTGATTTTGTGTCAGGACCTCAAAAAGGTGAACGGGTCAACCAAGTCAATCTTGAGCTTTTCATACTTTCTGAAAGAGTTATTCTTCGTCTACATTTCTGTCCAGTTTGGGGTCATAAAACGAATTGAAAAGTGTGTTTTTAGCAGTTCTTCTACAACCCCTTTTTTTGTAGAGTAGTGCGATTAGGTAGGGTTTTAGAGGTCCCGTTTCATTTCTTTAAAATTCTTTGCACATCCTTCACTTTCAACTCGAATAGCTTTTGAATAAAGAGTGCTACTACCTTGAAAGTTAGCATTTATTATGGACAGAATTATATATTTAAGTCAAAACTGTATGTGTCCGTGTGCGGGAGGGGGAGGGGGTATAGGCCCGCGATGAATATATAAAAACACCAATCGTGGGATAGAACATGAATCGCAGATCTTGATAAATATGTACTGTACATGACATGCATGAAGTGTAATCTTAACTCACACAACCGGCATGACGGGCAAATGTGGCCAGCCCTTTGACATTGTTTGAGAGACTAAAGTTGGTGTCGGCAAATTTTTAGTCAATTATGACCTCGTTGCGTCTTGTATTCTCCAGGAGACAGCCTATCTGGTCATTCGAATCGTCTGTTCGCCACCAAAGACCATGACTCGGATTCGGACTGTGCCGTCGATTTCCATGGGGCGTGGTGGTACGAGGAATGCCACTACTCCAACCTCAACGGCAACTATCTGGGCGGACAGACGGCCGAATATGCCACGGGCGTCGTGTGGGCAGACTGGCGTGGTTACTATTACTCCCTCCGCCAGACCGAAATGAAGATCCGTCGCCTCACCTAAGTAAAAAAGTTATCTTTTCAATTCCATTCAATTCAAAATGATTTTGTTTCCATACAAAGTAATATACATAACGCTTGCATGAGTACATAATATTTAAAGGAACTTTGAATCACGTAAGTTTCAACAAAACATAGGTAAAATTATTTCAATAGTATCAACTCTGGTTTGAATAAATAAACAAGTAAGCAATGCAATCTTAATTTATAACTCTACATGGAAAAGAGGAATTCACAAGAAAAGCATATCCTGTGTTGTGAATTACTGTAAAAGGTGAGGGCCTCTTAAGATCCGTCAAGGACTCCATATATAAATTTTGATATCCTAATGTCAGGTAAAATAATCAGAAAAAAAGACTATGACAAGGACCGGAACGAAAGCAGGGACGGAACAGACAGGAAAAACGTAAGATAGGCATGACAAAGAAAGGGAGTGAAACAAAACAAAACAATGTCTACATTCAGTGATCTGGAAAGGTCACCAAGGCATGAGGAAGAACTTTGCCTCAAATATCATAGATCTTTATCCAGCAAAAGAGTGAAACCAAAAAAACTAACCATACATTACAGAAATCATGTCGTTTAATCAATTCGTAAGAGATACGTAATGTAATGTGTATCATGAATTTAATGACAGAAAATAAAATAATGTGCAAATAAAGTAGAATAGCCAAGAACAGCAATGCATAATTTGCGAGGTGGACAGAAATGTAAATACACGTATAACAATGGAAAAGAGCCATCAACTAAAAAGCAGGGCGTGTAAAACGTGGATCACTGAAAACATAATAGTTATGTAATTAAATCATCCAAATTTTATTCAAATAGGCCTATAGCTGAATAGCTGTTAAATGTAATGCAGGTGACAAGGACGTCATCGTTACAAACAGTAATTACTAAAAAGCACATGAAAATATAAATTTTGATGAAATCAAACAATGCTACATCCTGCAGGCACTCATAGACGATAATTGAAACGTGTGTATAAATAAATATAAATTTGATCTTGAATGTACCGATTGATCTAGGCTTTTTGTTCTTAGTTGTCTCGTCTCTTTACTTGTATTTCTGCTTCTTCCCTTTCCCCTTTTCCACTTCTTTTTTTCATCCCGCACACTTGTAGTTCAGTTTTCACTTGTTTTTTTTTTTCCTGTGAGGTGCCCACGTTGTACAAGCATAGTCTTTTGTGTGGGTACCTCCACTTTTTTTCGCAGAATGTATGTCTGTATGAAAAATGCCTAATTTTGTAATGATTATTGACAAATGTTATTCTTTGCTATCTATGTATCATTCCTTCAACGCATGTCGAATCTATATTTTTTGTACATTCTGTTGAAAGAAGTGAAAATAAAACCTTGGAATGGAATTGAATTGAATACGTACAGTAGAAAAATATGGTGACAAAAAAAAACAAAACCTCACACCACATACACAATAGCTTTTCGTTTGTTCATTGTACACATATGAATGCTGCTTGCCATTAAAAACGTGGTATTATGTATACATAATGATATACACACAAAAAATGTGACATTGTACAAGGAAGAGAGCATAATGACTTTATATAATTATTCAAAAACGAAGTACGGGAAGATCGAGAACAGAAAAAAGGAGAAGGAGAAGAAAAAAATGTGAAGAGTTTGTTCGCAAAAACCGATAAGTCCATTTTTGAAGATTTTGAAGTACGGTCTCTGTCATAAGGAACAAAATAATACCTTTTAAATGATATATTGGTCACTACATAGGTACAATTTTGAAGTTATGGTCAAAAGAAGCTAAAATTTTCTTGTTATTCTCTTTATTTTTCTTGACCTTTAATCGCAAATATCTCCGTTTGGCAAATATGGACTTTTCGGTTTTGCGAACAAACTCTTCATGTATAGAAAGGTCTGTACAGTTGTATGTATGCATAGAGTCCACCACTCCATCGTCAGGACATTTATTAAGGCACTTGTGAAAAAAAAAAACAACATTTTTTATCGAAATATAATAGCGTTTGATACTGCTGAAAATTATTTTACGTTAGCTCATTGATAAATGTAAAAAAAAGTCTTAGGCAGGTATATTTAGAGCGGGAGTTGAGTAACTGGTTGCATGAGCATCAAAGCTAGTATTGCAAACAGAAATATGTTACAAAAACACAAACGAATCTTATATAAACCGAAAACAAACCTATGATTAATATGCCTAAACGTCAACAAAATTGTACTTCACACCCTGCACAGTACAGCACAGGACAGGATAGCACCCACCTTTGCACAATAATGGTAATAGTTTGATTGTGTTGTATTGCCTCTTGAGAACAAATAAGATAAATATACATACTCTAAAAAAAAGCGAGTGAAAATATTCACTCTTGAAGGAGTGAATACAAAAAAAGAGTGAATTTAGAGTGAAATTGGAGTGAATTTTGAGCGAAAATGTTCATTTTCACTCGTTTTAGAGTGACCTCAGGGATCACTTCAAAATCCTCGAGTGATCCCTGAGGTCACTCCAAAATGAGTGAAAAGGACTATTTTCACTCAAAATTCACTCCAATTTCACTCTAAATTCATTTTTTTTTTGTATTCACTCTTTCAAGAGTGAATATTTTCACTCGACTTTTTTTTAAAGAGTATATTCTCTATTTTCCGTTTCTATTCAACCTTACAATTATGATGATAATTCGAAGTTGATTATGTTCTATTTTGTAGACTGCACGTCCCTTACAGTTGTGTATTAACTTGTATTTCGAATTATCCCGAAGCCTCAGTCCATGTCAAGCAGCTGCTTGTGATCGCGGTCTCCTGCTTTTCCTAATTTGCTCCTAAATTTTGGCTGTTGTAATGACCGAACATATTCTGAATGAATTACTAATCATCACCCAACTAATTTACAATTGTTGTTTTTACGATCTCCTACTGAATTTCTTCATGATGTAAAGTAGTCTTATAATGTTACGCTCATTGTGTATATACGTATTTTGAATCATTTTGAAAGACAGTATGCTCTTAAACCTTTATGCATCAAGTAATTTTATCCTCAAAATGTATGTATTCTCTTGTTATTTGTGAGTTGGTAAATAAAAACAACATTAATAAAGCAAACAAAACAAGCAAACAAACAAACATAGAAAAGTATCTAGTATTTATGCCGAAACAATTATTGTTCTCCTTTATTAGTTTGTATCTAAATGTAATGAGTTTATCAACATTTTCTTTTCGTCGTTTAAGTTATTTTAAAGGTTTGGTCTAATATAAACAAATGAATTTCGGGCATTTACTGCTCTCAAAAAGAGAAAGATGGAATTTATTATAATAATATTGTCTTATGAGATAACTATGCACATAACTTTTTTGATGAAATAAATCGTGGAATCAAGTGGCACATGATAACTGTCATGGTTAAACAAAGTTTTATTATCAAATGTTTATAATCGTAAAACCAAGCACCGGTGTGTATTTGAGAATAAACATTCAAAGCAAATTTTCCCGTTTTCTTTTGCAATAAAAGTTAAATCTGGTAGTTCATTGTATAGGTATTAATGCAAACACTGTATAGCATTTAACCTGAATATAATATTATTAATCCAGACAAGGCAGTGTAGTGTAAGGAAAAATGTTTTAAACTATAATTCATCCCGCCTACATTGCGAGAAATGGTTCGACCATCTCATGCTATATAGCACCACAAACGCCTAGAAATTTGATTGAAAAAAGTTCCTCTCGTGGAGTACTGTTAGATGCGACAAGAGTTGCAAAAAGTACATATTTTTTCTCTTTGTAATATCTAGTGACAATTCATTTGCATAAATCCATTGTCTTTGTCTGTAAGGTTGTGAGGGACACCAGCGCGCCAAATACCCACAAATAAGCACACAAGGTATGATATCCGTCCCATGTGCAGACAACATCTCTTTCATATCTATCTATATCTATATATATATATATATATATATATATATATATATATATATGTATATCTATATATATGTAAAGAGTTGAAGAGTTTGTTTGCAAAAACCGATAAGTCCATATTTGTCAAATGGAGATATTTGCGATTAAAGGTCAAGAAAAATGAAGAGAATAATAAGAAAAATTTTGCTTCTTTTGACCGTAACTTCAAAAATATACCTGTATATATAGTGACCAATATATCATTTAAAAGGTATATTTTGTACTTTATGACAGATACCGTACTTCAAAATCTTCAAAAATGGACTTATCGGTTTTGCAAACAAACTCTTCAGTTTGATCGCAAAAACCGATAAGTCCAAAATTGTCAAATGGAGATATTTGCGGTTAAAGGTCAATAAAAATAAAGAGAATAATCAGAAAATTTTTGCTTCTTTTGACCATAACTTCAAAAATGTACCTTTATATGTAGTGACCAATATATCATTTAAAAGGTATTATTTTGTACTTTATGACAGAAAACGTACTTCAAAATCTTCAAAAATGGACTTATCGGTTTTTGCAAACAAACTCTTCATATATATATATATATATATATATATATATATATATATACATTCGTACATGTAATATATAAACCTGTATATATGACGAGCTTGCAAACACAAGGATCTAAGTCCACTGAAAAATAAAGGATTTAGCCTCGCCTTTTGGAAGCAAGCCCTTCATTTACTGTATATATACACTGTACATGTATATTATATATATATATATATATATATATATATATATACATACATGAGGGGTTTTTTCCACTCTAAGTCGAATAAGATGAATAAGTCGAATAAACTCATTCTTTCTTGGCAAAAAATATATTACCAGTTTCTATGCATGTGTGTGTGTGTGTGTGTGTGTGTGTGTAATTGAGTGTGTCCACTTGTGCACGTGTTTGTCTTAATGCGCGTAATGTCAGTGTATATTGGTTGCATTTTATCATTTACATACAATAACTATCTATGTTATATACTGTGTATATGATTGAATTGCATATACATTTATACATTATTATATATATATATATATATATATATATATATATATACATAGTATAAACATATATATATATATATATATATACATATAATTTTTTTTTGTTCAGCATTTTTTATCATGTTATCTAACGATAATTCATGCAATAAACTACTAGGTGTTTCAAAAAACATTTCCCACTTTTGATCATAAATATTTCAAAAACTATTCATTCGATAAAACTGTCATTGATATGAGTACTAGCTGGATAGTGTACAATTTGGTTGGAGGTAATTTGCACGTGAAAGCATAAATCAGTTTCATTAAATCAAAGATTGATTTTGAAGTAAGGTTTCAGATTTTGGTCAAATTTTAACCCTCTGTACAAAAATTGAACTTGGCACAGGAACCAATGATGTGTATGTGAGTGTGTGCTGACAATGGCCCTGAACAATGGACATGCCTGAACCACCTGTTGACTAGGCGTCAGTCTGGCGCTCCCTGGCACATGAATGCTTAATCAATAATTCATATGGATTGCCCTGGGCACTGCTAGTCTGAATTCATGCTCGGTAAAGTGCTTGCAAACACCACATTTCATTCCAGCTGGCAATCATTTTCGAATTTTGCTTCACATATCACTAAATTTGGAATATACATGTAAATAAGCATAAATGATCTAAAGTTCCTCGTTTTAATACAACTGTCTACTAATTAAATAGTCTGACAAATTTTTCACTTTTTCGATAAAAAGAGATCATTTGTGATAAAGAGTTCAGCAGCATTTATCATTGGGGCGATTTGTTTCAGAGTAGATTTATTTAAGGCTCCATAAACACAAGTGCATATATACTCTAATTGATTTTCTTTACTTCCTGTCACCACGTTTACGATAGAACAGAAGGTATTCATTGTAATTTTGTTTTTCAGAAGTAGGGAGAGCACTGACGCGACTCAATGACAGTATCGACAGGCGTTTGACTTTACACAAATACTGCCAGAGGCTGAATAAAGACTAGCTGTGATAGTGGAATTTCTCATGAATGAATGATGAAGCATTCAAACCCTGGCCATTGTTCAGGACCATTGTCGGGCTGTTAACCACACACTCCCATACACACCCATTGCCCCCTGTGCAAAGTGAAATTTTGTACAGAGGGTTGAAAATAGAGCAAAGTCTGGAACCTATTTAAACTGTGAAATTAATCATGGATTTCATGAAACATATTTATGCTTTCATATTTAAACCACCTTCAACCAAATTGTACACTATTCAGCTATCACTCCATATCAATGACAATGTTATCTGATATATAGTTTTTGAATTATTAGGAATCAAAAGTGGGAAATGTTTTTTGAAACACCTAGTATATAGGCTGTCACCTGCAAGAATATCAAATAATACCTATATACAAAAATACTCCATGATAAACTGACACAGCGTCAAAATCTGTTTTATTTGATTCATAAACTTATACATTTCTCTCCCTCTCACTTTATCGCTCGATCCATCTCTCCGTTCTTGCTCCTTATCTCACCTCACTCCATTCTTTTTCTTCTCTATTATTTTTTTATTTCGTGAACACCTTATCTATTTAATGTCAAGACTCCATTTCAACGTTTTAGCTTACAAACAAAAGAAAGGATATATATAATTGATTTTTATTTCATTTATTGATTTATTTTTCTTTCAACACAGTTTCATACATAAATCAAGATTCTTTTAAGTAATATCACATAAAATATCAGTGTCAGTAAGCAGATTACAATGTACATGATTCAAAAAAGGAAAATTGATGTGAAAATTAATTCCATTAACAAAATATATATCGTATTACCAAATTTCCAAATAATTACCTAAGAAATTATGCGGAAGAAGGACTGCCACTATAAGCAAAAGCTTGAACACGTGGTAGCCCAGGGACCTATGTACATAATACACACATTGTTTGCGGAATAAGGAAATACTACAAAATATAATGCATAAATAAAGATTACATACACAGAAAGAGACAGAGACAGAGACAGAGACAGAGACAGAGACACAGACACAGACACACACACACACACACACACACACACACACAAATATTGTTATATGCTATTTACTACTTTCTAATCTCCCTCGCCAACAGGTGCCCATAATTAAGCGCTTTTTCTGCAGAATGGCTCAAATTCATATGAAAAACTAATTATCAATGAGTATAGAATCTAGCTTTATATATCTCCATGTCCCCATGACTTTTGACAGTAGGGAGCTTTAGATTTGCGGCATCACGGACGTTTGAGACGACGATTGCGCTAGAAGTTCATCTCTCTCCCTGCGTCGTGGTAAAAAATAGCTTTAGATTTATACGCGGAGACGCAACCGGTGCATCAAATACCTCTCTACGTCGTGAATTGAGCGGACGTAAAAATAGCACAGAACGTGTAGTGAAAACTCAGTCGACGGAAGTTATGAATAAATCGACTTTGATACACGATTCTGCGCGTGCTCAAAATAGATGTTTTTGCCCCCTCTGAACGTACCCGACGAGAAAATGTCGGAATGAAAAGCCTTAATGTACCCGATTGATTATAGGGGCTATAAACTCTAGAATCAAGTCAAGCTTGTATAGGGAACAACTGGGCAAGTTGATCTAAGGAAGATATAAAGACATATAATGACATATAATAAGACATAAAGAGATATATAAATATGAACAGATGTATCTAAATATATATGCGGAAATGAAAACTTATTTTCCGCCATATACAATATTATATAGTAAGTCATGATGCATTCTTTCAAGGTCTATTTTTCTCATTGATATCGATCAATGTGCTTCGGTTCGGCTAAAGAAGTATTAGAGAGCTTTCTTGCAAAGCTATAGAGTAAACCTCACGTGCAAACACAAACGTTCTGTCAAAATAGGCACACACTATACTTAGATATGTCGGAGCTCTTCTAATTATATATTTCCATATGAGGTATAATACAATGCATTACAACAAAATACAATACGGTACAATACAATTAGTGTTCAATGGGCTCTTAACGCAACAATCCGAGCGCTAACAAAATTACAGGAATTGAACATATACGATTTAGAATAAAATGGAGTCATTTTCATCATTGGGACATCTGCATTAACACAATACGTGCAGACCTGGAGGTTATGCTTAAAATAAATGAGTTTTCAGAGCTTTTTAAAGGAGTTTGTGGATAGAAACTACCTAATGCTCAACCAGAGATTATTCCAATTTCTCACTATAGCACATGCACGAACTTGCACTACATAGCACTTCACTACAATTTTAAACCTCAAGTAGCATCATGCAGCCATCTTGTTCGTCATTGTGTATCAAACTTAATAAGACCGGCTATTCGATCAAGCTACACTGTAAAAACATCGGTGTTAGATTTAACACCATGGGTGTTAAATTTAACACCGATCAAGTGTTAATAGAGGACCACATCCACAGGTGTAAAAAATGCACTGTGATGGTGTTGAAAAGTGTTCACCTGACACTTCGTGGTGTTGATTTGACACTGCACCTGGTGATATTTTGACACTGTACTGGTGTTAATTCAAAAATGACACCACATGGTGTTGATTTGATATTTGTTGGTGTTAATATCAATGGTTTAACACCCGTCAAGCTTCAATAAGAGACCACACCAGCTGGTGTTTCTGTGGTTTAAATTTATTTTCACATTTTTTCAAAAATCTAATATTTTAATGTAAAATTCTTGATCGTCTTGTTTAAATTAAAAATCAACAAGAAGTGCAGTTACTAAGAAACTCTTTAAAAAACAGTTTTATATTTGGAAATGACACCCGGAGGTGTTAATTTAACACCATAAATGAGCACCGAAAATTTAACACCAGCTCGGTGTTCACTATTTAACACCGGACTTTTTGCAGTGTATACGCAATAACATGGTGGCCCTCTGCACTTTCTACATTTGTGACCCTGCACCTCAAAACAAACAAAAAGTCGCCAGATATGAATTTTTAGTTAAGACCATATTCTGAAAGAGCAGACTTTAAGCTTTAAAATGATGTATAACTCAAATCAAATGGACTCTCCTAACCTATCTAAATATTGGAAAGAAAGCACAAACTCAGGAAAAGTGTGAACTGAGAAAATTCAAGCGCTTAATCTTTACCAAACCGTGCTGGCTGTGCGATGAATGGGACAAAAAAAAAAAAAAAAAAAAAAGGAAGTAAACCACCAGTGTAACAACAATGAAGGGATTAAGCATGCCTCATTAACATATTCTGTCCATAATCAATGCCAACTTTCAAAGCAGTAGCACTATCTTTTCAAAAGATATTAGAGTTGAAAGTGAAGAGTGTGGACAAGGTTTTTCAGAAATGAAAAAGGGATTCTAAAGACACACCTAATCACTCTATTCTGCCAAAAATGTTCGAGATAAACTGCTAAAGAAAACTCACTTTCCTGCCCGTTTTATGATACCAAATTTTAGCATAATGTAAAAGAAGACCCGCTCTTTCAGAAAATATGAAAAAGTCAAGTTCGGCTAGGTTGACCCATTTCACTTATTTTCAGTCCTCACGCAAAATCAGTGTGTGCGACCTTATGTTCGTTTTGAGGTTACACGTTTTTTTTTTTACAATGTTTTTATTTTTATCGATATCTATTCCCTTATAACACAAGATTAACTTAGTTTTATGCGATAAAATTTTATCTATAGTTCTACCTAATTTTTGTACCCACATATTTATTTTTTTTGTGTGTGTGTGTGTTTAATGAACTTCATGTTGTAAAATGTTGTGAAAATCCATATGTATAATATAATATCACAATATTTTTTACTGAAAACGCAGATATTATAAAGTCCTTCTCCGAAAAAAAAGGGTTATTCACATAATAAAGAAAGAGGACGGGTCCAAAGTTGTCAATATACAGAAACTCATATGGTACGCCATAAGGGATATACACTTGGAATAAATCAGAACCATTGAATTGTTGAAAGTCACCTGCTGTATCAGTCATTGAATTAGTTTCATTGTGTTAAGTTGCAAGTATGATTAATCAAGTTGGACCCTCGGAAAACCAGCACAACTATGAATGATTATTCCGAGAAGAACGGGGAATGCCATCCGTTCCTTTTCGGCGTTTTATTCTGATTGTATCGTATTATTGTTATTCCGTGGTTTTACGGTTAAGAAATAGATAAACAAACTATTATAAACAAACCACTCCAAGGTTTTCGAATTGCCCTCCTTTGTGGCCAAGTTTGTGAAGCAGTACTTGTGATTGATTTATTTCAGCGAGCAATATGACCTTGAGTGTCCGTGACTGCTGTGACTTTATGGATAGAATAGCAGGGTATAGAACGGCATGTGCGATTTTACATTGCCCATCAAAAACTGCCCGTCTGCATGGGGGAATTATACTGCTGTTTTTGCTAACACCTTGTCACGGCGATATCTTTTTAGGAATTTTTCAGACCGATGCGAGAAAACTATCAAGGTCTGTAGTTAGAAAGAGTAAAAGATGTCACTTTTTTGTAAATATTTTGGACAAATCATAACGAGGGCAAGGAATAATTTATTACTAGCAGATACAGTGGACCGGGATACAGAAAACACATGGTATTGAATAATCCCGATCTTTGCTCTCCGCCCTTTGATAATCCAACAGTATTTTTGAATTCGATAATTGTTTTCTTCTTCAAAAATGTGTCACTGACTTTGTTATGAAATCCCTGGTTGACATACATCTGCACTTTTCTTACGTCTCTTTGTGATAAAAATGCATACCAAGTGTTGTCGTGTAAATCCACTATTTGATTATGACATTCAAAGCATTGCATAAAAAAAAGCAATCACGTACATGTAAACCAATGATATATTTTTAATAGGCCTATATAACTTGAAATTTTGTTTCATATCTTTTTTTTTTCTTAAGGGGATAAGTTAATTACTTCTCTTTCTGTCAACTGAACAGAAAGTTGCTAACAGGTACTGTTGGTTTACTTGTACAAAATTGAGCAATATATGAGTCATACATACAAATTATTAACGTATACAAAATATATCAACGTGGATTAATGCATACACCGGTTTACTATTATGCATATGCACATATTTGTATATTAGAGTATATATACATATATCATACATAATGTATACAATATATAATTATAATATTGTTTATTTTCATTATAATATGAAATTATACTCTATCATATTCTTAATCATATTCTCCTTGCTGTAATATATATTATGATAAGATTCATGGTTAGGTTGGTTTCAGTTTTACATCAACTGTGAGAGCTGTGGGGAAAAAGTTCGACGTTATCGTATCGAGCGTTTACGACATGAATTGATTACGGCTACGACAACCAATCCCTGCGGTACAGATCGGCGCCTAAGTGATCACGAAGAAAGCCGATCTTCCTCCGCCACGCATACTCTTGGTCCCGAGCAAACTGGCTGTTGCCTGCAACGTCTCCAAGTGACATGAGATAATCTGAAACAGGAGAACATAGAGGACAACCGTTATGGGTTTGAAGTTTACTTTGTGTCTCGTTATGACTCTAAAGGATTATTATAAGGTTTTTTTGACATTTTCTAATGTTATTACAATATTCTCTATAAGTCAGTAAAAAGATAAAGATGCGTCAACTCGTAAATTCATTGAAAGACAACTTTTACTACTATTAACATGAAAGGAAACCAATGCTAAAATAAAGACAAAAACAACAAGAACAAACAAATCGGGGAGGAAGGCCTCGAGCCTCGGTGACTAAGTTTGCCTTTTCCTCCCCTGGCAACCTGTCCAGCGGCATATGCACCTGGAATCACCGCATTGTCATGTAATACGATTTTCTGTTTTTATTCTATGTCCACTTGTATTGTATGTTGAATTGCCGAATGAATAATAATAAAACACCAAAAAGAAATATTGGATAGAACGTGTCAGTGAAAGATTAAGGAAAAGCGGAAAAAAAAAAAGAATTTTAAGGTTCGGAGCCCTAAGTGCTGGACAGGAAGATTACTACATGCAGTTCATGGCGTCGTACGGACAACAATAATTAGAACGAAAATTGAAGGAGAATTAATATTAATATAAATTAATATAAATTAATATTTGCATAACAGCACACATTCCAACGACCTGTTACTGACCGGCTACTTTCTGAAAGTGTTAAGTACCATGCAAAGTGTTATTCCATTATGCTAGTATAGTTCAAATGGCTAATTTTTCATTATAATTTCTTGAAACTATGGTCCAAAATGATTTCATGAATTGTAGAAGTCTCCTTTATCCAGGGATAATGACACCGAAACTCTAAAAATTCAAAACTTCAAATCAATCGTCTGCTTATCCACATTCTTTCATTGATCAGTTGTACTAATATGCTGCCTTCACTCAATCCACCTGTACATCGGGGTTTTGGTTTCCTGTAACATTTTGGCTACCTGACCGCAAAACAAACTTATCCCACAGACGCGTGTAGTTGATACAGCAGTTGACGTGTTACCCACCTTCCCGCTGCCCGTCCGCCCGAAGGCCATAGGTGACGAGACGAACAGTAGCGCAGTTGGGCAGGTAAGGGGCGTCGAGAAAATGAGTTGTTGCAGGGAGATATTCGTATGAGACCAGGTGCTGTTTTCCTGCCTTGTCAAGACGTGCTTTTATCTTGAGACAGAAAATTTGGAGATTTATTTCTTATATAAAGCATTATTAACATCGAATACAACGAAGACAGTTTGATTTCTAGTATTCTAATCATAGGTTATTTAACTACTCTTACAATCAACAAAACAATAATGTTCTCCACATAAGATAGATTAAGAATTGAACAATGTACACTTTGTACGTCTAATCAAGTAGTTTGGTAGATACTTTATTTTCTGCAAATCAATAAATACATAGATTGAATAATCGTGAACATGGGAAACATACAAAGTATATTTGAAACAGAGTCGTTTGACTTGCATAAACAACGAGATAAAAGGAAATTAATGATATTACAGTATGCATGTCTATGTAGCTGGGATTACAATAACAATATTATATTTAATTAGATGACTGAAAATAAGTCTTAAGAGCAAATTGCGATGTTCTCGGTTTTCTTTTCTCCCTCTGTTTCTGATAAGTCTAGTAAGCGATAAGTCTGATAAGTCTGTTCAGTTCCTACACGATAAAAACCAGCAAGATTAGGTAGTGCTATAAAACATCCGGGTACTTACAGCATCAGCGCGCCACTTGAATCCAAGGGCATCTTCCGCTCCTAAGGCAAACATCAACATTGGACACTTCAGGTTCTCTATCTGTGATGTTCCGACAAATGACAATAGGAAGAAGAATAATGACATCCAGGTATTTTCAAGGTGTAATTTTCCGGCTGATGGTAATGTGCCTGTCTTCATATGCATTGTTTACATAGTATAAAAACAAAGGATTAAAAAAAAAAGAATCGTCGTGTTTCCGGAGACAGAAATGTTTAAAAGAAAATTAAGATTGCATGACTATTATTTTAAATTAGTATGCTGAAATTGTATGACAAACTGTTCTCATATGAAATATGTCTATGTGTGTGTGTGTGTGTGTGTGTGCGCGCACATAATGTGTGTTTTAATTCACAAAGAAATGTTTCAATTCTACAATATCTTGCTATTTTTTAATGAAATAGTACGGGGACAAGGCTTTTATGTAAGGCATAACCTTACTGTCTGTCTCTGAACTCTTTCAAATGTATTGTATATACACTGTATTCGTAATGTTATACCGATGCTTATTGTGATCATTCTTTTCTCTGTTATAGTATGGTGTTGTCCATTTTTTTTGTATTTTTCCTCTGTTTTTACTTAAAGTGTTGAATAAATCGAAATCGACACGTGAAATAACTGCGGAGTAATACCGGAGGAACTTGAATGTCAGTCTCTCGCAAGCCTACGTGTTCACTCTTCATTGTGAGCCATAACCTTCCCTGCCCATCAACTGTCGTTCCTTGGGCACACCTTAGTTGGAAGAAAATGGAGTGAGAAAAAAAGTACCAGTTAAAATTGCATTTCTAAACATTCAAGGACTTACTGTCGCCTAAAGCTATTGGAAGATAGTGTAAAGTAAATGGTCATTTGCTTTAATAAACATTGATGATATACAGTATAAGATTTAAGATAAAATTACTCATTAATTTGGTTCTTACCTGCCTTTTCATTTTTCAAAAAATGCTTTAAACACTCTTTACTTTCAACGGTAATAACTTTTGAAAAGATGATGCTACTGCTTTGAAAGTCGGATAAGTCATGGATAGAGTGTGTTAATAAAGCAGGGGCGGATCTGGGGGGGGGGGGGGGTTCAGGGGCTTAAACCCCCTCCTTCGGCTGCCAAGTAAAAAAAAAAAAGAACACACATTATTGAACAAACATCAAATAATTATTTTAAGACCAAAACGAACATAAAGGCACCTTTCTTGTTTAAAAATTGTCAATTTCATAACTGAAAATGCACAATTTTTGCCCCTAACCGGGCGAAAATTATAATACACTAACAATATACATTATTATATCTATACACTAATATTTACTTATGAGTAAATTAAGTGTATATCAAGATGGTAGCCTCGCGTCCTCGAGTGTGCCCCGTGGAACATAACTTTAGTAAACCCTATATTTTTCCTTTTCTTTTATGCTTTCTAGTAATATAAGAATAAATTTTATTGCTCGAGCAATGCGATTACGTTTTAGCTTTTACAGAATACATTTCAGACGAATGGCAAAGTGAGAGTGGCTCGCTCGCTCTGTCCGATCTTTTAAGTAAAATAAATAGTTTGCATAAGTTATGATCATAGTAGTTCGCAGTGATTTTTGTTAATATGTTAAATTCCCTAGAAATTTGATTAAAATGCTCTATAAACGCGACTTTTATACTCTGTTTTTACAAAAAGTCTTTACCATGGGAAGGGGTATTCCCCTCCCACAACTTCCCCCACTCGGTCGCTTCGCTCCCTCACCGAAGATCTAACACAGTCACATGAATGTGCCCCCGTCGAGATTTTGCCCCCCCCCAAAAAAAAAAAAAGAAACCAGAAGTGTTCCGAGTGCAGCCCCACCCCCCCCCCCCCCCAATTATTTCGGCAAAAAAGAAAATAATTAATTGGGCAAAAAAGAGCATGCAGTTTGCTTAAAATCGCAAGCTGGCAACCTTAAAAATGAAAAATCTCCCTACACACCCTCCCACAACCCCCCCCCCCTCGCTCGCTTCGCTCGCTCGAGCTCGGTCGCTACGCTCCCTTGCAATACCCAGCTTAGCCCCTGAGACCCCTCCTTGGAAAAAAGCTAGATCCGCCCCTGTAAAGCATGGTCAATTTCAGCTTAATCTAATAACCCCTTTATTGATGATTGATGATGTTGCCATGGTCGTGAACATCTTTTTCTAGGGTCCTATTTATTGCACAGTTGGCACGGCTCGAAGCGCTTGAATAGACCCTGTACTTCGGAGCCTCTTTTCTCAGTCAACAACCACGGTCAGCACACTTTTCCAGACTGTGTGATTTCTTTTCGGTTATATCTAGATATGTCAGGAGAGTCCTTTTTTTAATTGAGTTACATAGAATTTTAATGCTCAAAGCCTGCTCTTTCAGAATATTCCCTTAACCAAAAATCCATTTCTGGCGACTTTTTGTTGGTTTTGTGATGCAGGGTCACAAATGATACAAGTGACCCATCACTCCAAAGAGCTCAAGGTTCCAGTATTTTGACATCCACGACCTGACAATAGATGATTGGTATACTGCCATCAGTCTTTCCCCTTGAGGGGACTAAACACGATTACAAGTGGTAAAGTGATAAATGACCTCGGCCTGGTGAGTAAGGCCTACCTGTACGGTGGAATTCTTGTTCCGTCGCTCAGTACCATCCCAACGTTGATCGGAAAGTAGTCTACAAATCCGGCAATTTCGATGCAGTTAATCGGTAAGTCAAGCCGAGTAGCCGCTTGGAGAACCATTGCCGCGCCAACGCACGAACATGATATCCCCACTCGCTTTGAGTCGAGGGCATGGTGCGACTCAATATATTCCCAAATATCCTGTTTGTAGAGGGGAAAAGAATGTGATCATCTTTCATCCCGTTTGCATTCATTACCGATTCCTTTGAAACAGATGCAAAATGCTCGTGTTGATATGAAAAGTGTATAATGAAGAGGAAGAGGAATTAATGCTAAGCGGGATTATTTACTGAAAATAAGCATGATAAATACAATTGCTAGAAAACATCACATCCCTGAATAACAGTACAAATGTAGGTTTACTTTGGGGAAAGTGTTCTCATATCAATAAAATTTTGAGCAGCGGATGACATTATTGCGTGCCACTATAGCTTTTGATCGCTTCACATAGTGTATAAATACAGGCGATTCTCGTTCTAACGAAGTCTTCAGGAATGAAAGTCTTGTTTCGTTATATGGATATCTCGTTAGCAGCCTACCCGAAAAAAAAAAAACAAATTACAGAAAGATATACAGTAATTATAGGAAATAATTTTGGGATCTGAATTCTTACCCCTTCATAATTCAGAGTTTCGTTATAACGGGAGTGCCGTGCATCAAAATCCCGTTATATCAAGAAAGCCGAGCAAGAAATTATACAAAGATGTTATAGACAATAATTTTTGGACCTAAATTGTTACTTCGTTGTAATGAGAATTTCGTTATAACAGTGTTCGCTAAAATGGGAGTGCACAGTACTGTATTCCAGAGGGGTTATCTTGCCTCAAACGCTGCAAGTTCGATGTAGAAGGGACCGTCACTCGCTTCGCTCTTGTACGCCTTCAAGTAATCAAAGGCAAAGACTGCGAATCCGTGCGAAGCGAGCAGGGCTGCTCGGTAATCCGGCAGCGGATACACTAGTCCCCGTATGTCCAGGACGACTGGGAGAGGTTTTTGTGTGTCTAGAATACAGGGAAATAAACGAGCGCAAAGCATGTTGGATGGTAATGCGAAGAGGTAAAGTGGGTACAAAATGGTAAAGTCGATAAAGACTCTTACCTTGGAACTAGCATGGTCGGCGGAACGGGGGGGGGGGGGGGCTCGCTTCCCCCCACTTTTTGTGCACCATACAAAAGAATACATAAGGTGCCATCACTTTGCCCCCCACTTTCTTTATGTTTTTCCGCTGAAGACCGTTTTTTGTTTGTTTGTTTGTTTGTTTGTTTGATGGTTTATTTGTTTGTTTGTTTTTTTTTGCAAGTCAAAGAAACTCGGAAGTGGAAGGGGAGAGATGAGCTGAGGACCATTTTTCTTTTGCTTGTTAGCTCCTGAAACCAGGGAGTGCTCCCCCTCCTTATGGCCCTGCCTATCTCGAGTAATGCCAAACGCTTAATTACGCTTTACTATGCTTTACCGTGCCGCAGATTTGAGTTCTTTTTTGTTGATCCCCATTCAAATAATATTTATCTTCTATGTAATATTTGTTTGTACTTTGATGTATTAAAGTAAAATTACGGGAACCAAACTAAACGAAACTGTATGTTTTAACCCACATGCCCCTCTCGACATAGGTGTATAAATGGCTTTGGCAATCCTGCTGGGGGTATTGATAATTACAGGGCACTAGAAGAACGGTACTGATATTGAAGAAGCTATCGTCGCCAAATAGGACCCATTTATCATAAATAAGACCGAGAAAGTTTTTTTTTTTTTATTTCTATCGATATCTAGATGCATTTGGCAGTATTAAAGTAAAAAATGACACTAATGGACGTTGTAACTCGGCTGGCAATAATAAAAAACAAAATGAGATTAGAAGAACTATAAACACCATAAGGTGGGTTGAGTCATTCTGGAGCTGTCAAAATTTGACAATTTTGAAAATTTGAAGGAAATCACTAACCGTAAAGTCCATTGTACAAGTGCAATCGTGAAGAGCTGAAATGTTAAGATCGGTATATAATTGTTTTATGTCAATCACTTGTGTAAAGGTATGATGGCGATAATGTTCAAACACCCTTCTTTTAAATGGTACATCAGGCATTTAGTGTCAACATGGTGTCAACAAATCGAAGATGCAGACGGCAAATTTAGTATGTCTGTGAAGTTCCAACGATTAAACATGGCGTATATCCAAGAATCGATCAGCAGTCGTACGGTCGGCATGGTTGATCATGCATATCCAATTCCAAGATGAAGTTCTATATCTGCTGTTGTCTGAAGTTAAAAAATAAACCGCCAGAAATTTGAAAATGGCACAAGATTGTTAAGATGAAGTTACATCTTTTGTTGTCTGAAGTTAAAAATATAGCCGTCAGAAAATGGCACGGGCTTGTCCTCTTTAATCATGTCAGTTGTTTACAATTCTGTATTGACACGAAAGCCACTTAAATGGTATCAAAACCCCGCCAGTCACCCACTCAAGTTAAATGTACAAAGGTTTTCTCAGAAAGCTGTGCTAAAAATGCTGTAGGTGAAATACAGTAGGTGAATTCGAGCATTGGAAGAAAGAAATTTAACAAGAGACAACAACTGAACACTTCGTACTACTATATCAGTCAAACGTGACTTCTAACTCTCCTTCAAAACGAGAGAGCTGCGCTCACCCATGCTTATCTACCAGTCTACGAAATTCCGACGCTAAACACGATATTGCATACCGAAGCGTAAGGGGGAAAATTTTTTTTCTTGTTTTGATTGCTACCATACGTTGCAAAGATTTCAAAAAGTCTTTCTTTTGGAGATTAATCAATGTTTATATCAAATTTAAGTTTCAACGCTTTTCAGTGTTCTTGGGGTTCAAGTTTTCCTAGTTGGTGTCAGGGTGGAAAAATAAAGTAATATATCAATGATATTTACTAGTAACTGCTGTTGATTTGATTTGGAGGATTTTTATCTTTATCATACACATGAACTAAAACACCTAAAGACATTATAGACATATTACATAAATCAAATAATGCAACTTGGGTATTCGAGAATTAGGAAATAAGATAGCAAGACGTCACGAATATATAGTTATTGCAAGCCCAGAAGTGATGGGTAAACTCATTTGGTACTCCACTTGTAACACAGTTCAGACACTTACTTCCTATTTTGGGCATGTACCACACCCCTTCAGTCCTCCCCATCTGGTAGATACAGATACTTGGCACTCCCCTTATAGCTCAGACACTTACTTCCTATTTTGGGCATGTACCACACCCCTTCAGTCCTCCCCATCTGGTAGATACAGATACTTGGCACTCCCCTTATAGCTCAGACACTTACTTCCTATTTTGGGAATGTACCACACCCCTTCAGCCCTCCCCACTTAGTAGGTACAGCTACTTGATTATCCCCTTATATAGCTCTGCACTTACTTCCTATTTTGGGAATGTACCACACCCCCTCAGCCCTCCCCATCTTTGCCGGAGTTCTCTCGACGTAATCAGCGAGATACCATCTCTCGAACGAGGTCGACGCCAGGGTCGGCAGGGTGTGGTCGAATCCATCCCCTCCTCTGCCATCGAGGAGGTCAAGATGGTAGACGAACGGTTTGGTGGTGTCAACTTTAGCAAATCGAGGATGGCAGTCAGCCGCCTCGGGTGACGGTCTCAGACTCCAGAGCAGACCCGCTGGTTCCAACCCCTCGTAGCTTCCTCCTAGGGACACGTCCTCTTTAACTGCACAGATAGAAATTATTATACTGATAGGCATCAGTAAAATATTGACTTTTCTTTTCCACATTCGTTCATGTAATATTTCATCTTCTAATGATAATTTCGATTGTAGGTATAATTAACAAATTTTTCATTGTATGCCACTCGTACGATCAGAAGCAGTCGTTTACAGCTTTGAAAATGAGAAAGTTCTCCTTTCCATTAGGCGACAAGCAATTGTCATTATTTTACCCTGTATGCAGTTCAGCGTCTTGCAAATAGTCATCACTCATTCCTTCTCCCCCCCCCCCTCTCTCTCCACACAAAGACACACAGACAAAGACACACACAGACACACACACACACACGCACACACACACACACACACGTGAAATGTGTGTATGTAAATGAATCTGAACTCGACATTAACTTTTTCTCTCTCTATTTCTCGTGGCCCGATGGGTCTAGATCTTTGAATCTGACATTTTAGTGGCCCGAAATGAAAGGATATAAGATGATAGAATTTCGTTTTAAATTTCAGCCGCTCTATGCAATCGATGTATATATATATATATATATATATATATATATATATATATATATATATATATATATATATATATATATATATTTATATATATATACATATATGTATATATATATATACATATATAAATATATATATATATATATATATATATATATATATATATATATATATATATTCATATATATATAATATATATACACTCAGCAAAAAAAGTAGGTTCCCCCATGACATTTTTGGATGTATCTCAAAAAGTATTTTACCGATTTTCATAATTCAAACGGAAATGGATTAGAAATTTTATTACTCATAACATGAGTGGCAAATCATTGCCACCAGATATTGTTATTGGTGTGAAAAATGCATTTTATGTCAAAATGCATGGAAACAAAAGTTGCACTTTAGTGATTTGCAGTGACGTTTACACAAATAATCAAACAATCAATCATCAATTTTCACCTTCTTGCTCTCTTTCCGCTTAATGATATCCCAAAGATTCTCCACTGGATTACAGTCAGCGGATCTTGCAGGCCACTCCATATGTTCGATGCCATTTCCCTCAACAAACTGATCTACAACTTGAGCGCATGATGCTAAATGGCCATAGGTACCTTAATGTGATCAACCCAAATTGGAATTACAAATCACATGGCTTCTACCAACATTTTCATATTGAAAAGGCTATTGTTTAAAAAGTATGCATAACATCTGTTTAATAGGGAAGCACATTGTACCTGAAGAAATTCCTGAGAATTACACAATTTAAAAAGGTCATTTGCTAACTTACATAGGAAATGTATACAATGCTTCATATAGCCTAAAGTGCAACTTTTTTCCCCATGCATTTTGACATAAAATGCGTTTTTTACACCAATAATGATATCTGGTGGCAATGATATGCCATTCATGTTATGAGTAATGAAATTTCCTATCCATTCCCGTTTGAATTATGAAAATCCGTAAAATACTTTTTGAGATATATCCAAAAATGTTAGGGGGGGGGGAACTTACTTTTTTTTTTGCTGAGTATATATATATATATATATATATATATATATATATATATATATATATTATATATATTATAAATTTGATGACCGCACATCAACTTTTATTGCCATTTTCATTTACTAACCACCGGGCCACTGGTAACGTAAAGCCGTGTATGCATGCATTCCTTGACATATAATATGTGTATAGACATAAGATATGTTTTCTAGCAAAGAAAAAAAAAAAGAGTACTTGCATGAATGGACTTTACACTCATTTTTTAACGTATAGACGAATAGAGAAAAAAGAAAATAGAAATGTACATTACGCGAAATATTGCCGGAATGGTTTGCCCTGTACGTGGCGTGAGAGTGGAAGCTATATCGGCCGCAGTCCGTCCAGGCGGTGGCGTGAAGAGTGACCTCTTGGCCAGAATGCAGACCAGAAACCTGGATATCGATGTCACCATCAGCTAGGCAAGATTGAGGATGGACCGCTAATGCTGGAGCAGCGACTGGTAACGGTCTAGTTGAATGTCCGCGCACAGGTCGGCGGAAGGCAGATGCGACAGAATTCCTCGCAAAAGTGACAGATGACCAAACCACGCCGTTACGACTGTCACTGCCATAGCTGAGCGTCAAAGAAATGAGGCCTCGTCGTTTAATCTGCAAATGTACGAAAGACCGCAGCATGGTGATCCTATGTTAACCTGGTTTAGGCTGGGCAGAATGCGAACCTCACGAACTTCAACGCTGATGCGGCATCGCCAAACTGATTTACCATGGCACAAAGCAAAGACTTGTTTGTACGAGATTGATTGTTGTGTGTGTAGGGGTTTTCACAGTGTATGTTGAAAAGCCCTCCGCTCGTCGAAAACTGGGGCTCAGTGTTTCAAATTCCTTCCTCTCCATTTCATTTTATTTCATTTCATTTCGTTTTATTCTATTTATTTCATTTTCAAGGAATTTCGTTGAAGAGTTTGCATGCTTGACTGCGCTTCTTTGTATTTTATTATCTTTTGACGAGAGACTGGGTTTTATGAGATGACTACTTCTGATTGGTCCGTGACTACCACGTGACCCAGTCTGAAATCAATGATCATCGCTCCTCACGCATTTTTCTCTCTTGCTAGTTTGCTGAAGCACACGCACTCACGCCCGCACACACACACATACACAATGTACACAACCAAGGTCACATTCTAAAAGTGGGTGTATAATATAAATAGGCTGACGCTTCCCACCTGTTTTATTGTTTCTTTTCTGTGAATTATGCGCTGGATAGATTCTGTGTTTTGTTTTTCTTTTTCTTTGAATAATAAAAATGATTATATTTTGGATAGACGAAAATTTAGAATAAAAAAAAATCGAAATGGAAATTAGTATGTGGAGAGGTATTAATTTTGCCTCATAAAAGCTTTTAATAACTCAGGGACTCGTGGATTCTTCATGGGGGGGGGGGGGTTAATTAGCCCTTCACCTGTATATCCATTCTTTGCAGTTGTAATATCCTTCTTCCGATTTCTATACTGCAAAAAACAATAACAGCATCGGGGTTAGATTTAAAACCATGGGTGTTAGATCTAACACCGATCAAGTGTCAACAGAGGATCACATCCACAGGTGTAGAAAGTACGTTTTGATAGTGTTGAAAAATGTTCACTTGCCACTTCCTGGTGTTAATTCAACAATGACACCGCATGGTGTCGATTTGATATTGCTGGTGTCAATGTCAATTGTATAACACCAGTATATTCAATAGAAGACCACATCAAGTGGTCAACGGCGTAGCCAGGAATTGATCTTAGGGGGGGGGGGGGGGCTGAGGGAGGAAAGGGTCGATTAAAATGGGAAATTGCCCTTATACATGAGGGAACCTTGAGTTTTCGGAATATAAGTGATAAGTCTTGTGCACTCAGAATTATTCATATTTTTTTTTTTGTGTGTGTAAATCTAAAAAGTGTACTAAGCTAGGGAAAGAGGTACAGAGGGGGAGGGTTTGGGAGGGGTATCCCCCTCCCAAGCACAAGAGATTTTGCATATTTTGAATTGAAATTCAACGATCTGGTGCACACTTTAAGTGAAATATTCAAAAAAATATCTTATTTAATGAAAGGTTGCAAAGGAGACCCGCTTCATGTGCATGCATACAGTATACACGCATTTTTTTTCCGCCTCCCAAATCCCCGGTCCAAATCTTAGGGGGGGGGGGGGGGGGCGACAGCCCCATTGCCCCCCCCCCCCCCCCCGGCTACGCCAGTGCAACTGGTGTTACTACGGTGTAAATATGTTCACACCTTTTTTTTTTTTCAAAAATCAAGTACTTTCTCGGAAATTCTTTACCGTCTTGATGAAGATCAAAATCAACAAGAGAATAGTAACACCCGGAGGTGTTAATCTAACGCAACAAATTAACACTGGAAATTTAACACCAGCTCGGTGTTTCATATCTAACACCGGACTTTTTGCAGTGTAAAGGGATCTTAACACATATGGACCATTTCCATCCAAGAGAAATGTGTATTGCCATGATGACGACGATGATGACGATGATGATTGGCATTATTTTCATGAAGCAACTCATAACAAACTTAATCAGGCAATAAGCTCAACTAGCGATTTTTTCCCATCAGCACTAATAGTAGAGCGGTTAAGCCCTCAAAATCATGAGAATTGTGCAAAATTTGACTAAAGTATGAAACTTTCACCAGTGTTACTAAATACCATAAGATTCATTTTAAGATCGGGAGGTAAGTCTGATTTGACCTCTGATGACCTCCAGAGGTCAATGAACTTTGAATATCAGAATATTGATGTTTGGAGGCATTTGTGAATGATAGACTTAGATCTTGTTTGCACGCTGCACTAAATATGCGTTTGTACTACAGATCTCCTAATTCCACAGGGCATTGACAGGTTTCTACCTTTGACCTCTGATGACCTTTAGAGGTCAATGACCTCAAAATACCATAATATTGAGCTGTGATGTTATTAGTTAATGATAAACATGGTTAAGATGTGCAAAACAAGCATATCTGTTTTGCAATGAAACTGTCTTCATATTCCAAAGAGCAAAGACAGGTTTCTAACTCTGACCTCTGGTGACCTTTTAGAGGTCAATGACCTCAAAATATCATAATATTGATCTGTAGTGTCATTAGTTAATCATAAACATGGTTAAGATGTACAAAACAAGCATACCTGTTTTACAAGAAATTGTCTTCATTATTCCAAAGAGCACAGATAGGGCTCTACCTTTGACCTCAGGTGACCATTAGAGGATGTACAAAACAAACACAATTGTAGCCCAGATGGCTACTAGCACATGTTTATGATAAAGAATAGAATAGAATAGAATAGAATAGAATAGAATAGAATAGAATAGAATAGAATAGAATAGGATAGAGAGTAAAAGAAAACAGAACACTGCAGTCGTTTTCTTAGACACCCTGTGAGGTCAATTATGCTCAGTCTTTTCCCCTTCTTTTCCCCTTCTTCCGTTTATCTTCCTTCCAGCTATTTCCTTTCTTTTTCTTTTTTTTTTTTTGGGGGGGGTCAAAACCACCTCTTCCAAGAAAAGTCTATGGTCATAGGAATTTATAGGTTTGATGTTGGCTACTTTCCCCGCTAGTGGTCAGCACTCTCCATCCCCAAGGCCCCGCGCTAAATTATGGAGAATGACGTGATGACGTGTTTTTGCCCTCTGATCCCCAAACATAAATGAAAACTCAAAAATGAAAAAGATTGAAAACTAGTCCTCGCGCACGGCACGAGAGGTCATTTCAAGGTCACACCGCTGCGCTGTAGAATGATTTTGACACATTTTCGCGACGCTGCCGGCTGGCTGTATAAAGTCATCGGTATGTCAATATCAATGTGTGTGGTGTGCGTGTACTGTTTGCAATAAAAATTAGGTGATCCGAGTATCATTCGGATCACCTGTATCTGTACGGATTCTTTGTTTTCCTTCTTCTTTATTTCTGGACAAAATTTGTGTATCGGTTAGCTCAAAAAGTCCTCTTTCTATCAATGTCAAAATTATACCATCTATGAATCATGTCCCAAAGACGACGGGTCAAATAAAATCATAGTGATCAGTCGACCGTGACGTCACTATGACGTCATTATATGAAAACACATTCTCATTCATATCTCATTAATGGAATGGAATTTTTCAATGAAATTTACGTCACATATAGTTCAAATTAAGCTGATTCTACTCATCTTTTCAAAATTCATCAATACCCTTAAAACGTGCGCGTACGCGCGCGTTGAAATATTTGTATACTCAAATCGAGCTGAAAAATTTTTTGCACACGTTTCAGACCATTTGGAGCATTTTTTGAAAAAATCGGACGGACGCGTACGCGCACGCGCATATACACACGCACAGCTCATATGCAATAGATATTTCCCGTTTTTTCACACGGATCTGATGTCTGAAATGTCAAGGAATATTTCTACCAAGTTTCAAGTCAATCCGACCCAATATGACGTCATACAGGCCCGTCAAAGTTGAAATTCCGCGCGCGCGTCAATGGCGATATACAGTGCAACTATGCCAAAAAAACCGCCAATTTTAAATCCGATTTTACTCGTCAGGATGGACGGTAAACCCCCATTTTCTTTACATATTTTGAAAGATGATGAGTTGTACATATCATTTCATGGGTTGGCGATACTGAAAAAAATGATTAAAAGATATCAAATTTCTTAATAAAGTAAAAAAAGTAAATTTTCAAAATGACGTCATCAAATTTCAAGTTCACTCGAGCGTATCTCACTTATCCTTAGCCAATTTTCACCCAGTTTTCAGTATGTTGTAGCTTATTAAATGTACTTTCATATTTATAATTATAAAATTTTGATGGGATGACGTCATCACCTCGTAAAAAATGGATTGAATGTATCCTTGTCAAATTTGACCAGTTTACATGTTATCTCCATGGGAAAGCAGTTTTTCTGCAAGTGAAAATTGACATGACTATCTTTTTCGAGCACTAGCTCACTTATGCTTTAATGAATTTCTCCCAGATTTTAATATGTTGTAGCTGAGACTTTGGGTTATCGTGTATGTGCCCTTTGTTTTTTTCATACGATGTCGGGATTACGTCAAAAAACTTGGTTGAAATTAGACCTAATCTTCGATGTATTGGGATATTTCTTTTTTTCTGCAACTTTTTTTTTGCAATAACTCAAGAAAAACAAGCCCTATCACCCCCATAATTTGCACATGTTTAGTTCATGTCACGTACACCATTTCATAAAATAACAACTACTTGATCGGACACCATCTTGGGTATGTAAATTAGGGTCAAAGGTCATAAATGTTTCATCCTGTATCTTGGTGAATACCTGTCCTATCTTTCCCATATTTTGCACACGCAAAGACCATGTTACAAAAATCATTTCACAAAATAACCCCTTTTTGCTCAGATGCCATCTTGGGTGTGCAAAGTGGGGTCAAAGGTCATATGTACTTCTTTCTGTATCTTCGTTATGACGTGTTATCTCTATGGGAGGGAATTTTTCTAGGTGTGAAAATTGACATGATTGTCTTTATCGAGCACTAGCTCACTTACCCTTTAATGAATTTCTCCCAGATGTTACTATGTTGTAGCTGAGACTTTGGGCTATCGACAATGTGCCCTTTGTTTTTTCATAGGGTGTCGGGATCACGTTAAGATACTTGGTTGAAATTAAAGGTTATCTTCGATGTATTGAGATATTTCTTTCTTTCTGCAACTTTCTTCGCAATAACTCAAGAAAAACAGCCTCTATCACCCCCCCTATTTTGCACATGTTTAGTTCATGTCATTTCATACATCATTTCATAAAATAACAACTACTTGATCGGACACCATCTTGGGTATGCAAATTAGGGTCAAAGGTCACAAATGTTTCATCCTGTATCTTGGTGAATACATGTCCTATCTTTTCCAAATTTTGCAAACGCAAAGATCATGTTACAAGAATCATTTCACAAAATAACCACTTTTTGCTCAGATGCCATCTTGGCTGTGCAAAGCTGGGTCAAAGGTCATACGTACTTCTACCTGTGTCTTCGTAAGACGTGTTATCTCTATGGGAGGGAATTTTTCTAGATATGAAAATTGACATGACTGTCTTTATCGAGCACTAGCTCACTTATCCTTCGGTGAATTTCTCAAAGATTTTTATATGTTGTAGCTGACATTTTGGGCTATCGACTGAATGTATCTATTGTTTTTACTGGATGCCGGGATCACATCGAAAAACTTGGTTGAAATCGAAGGTTCGCTTCGATGTAAGGAGATATTTCTTTCTTTCTGCAACTTTCTTTGCAATAACTCAAGTAAAACAGCCCCTATCACCCCCATATTTTGCACATGTTTAGTCCAGGTCACGTACATCATTTCATAAAATAACAACTACTTGATCGGACACCATCTTGGGTATGTTAATTAGGGTCAAAGGTCGTAAATGTTTCATCCTGCATCTTGGAGAATACATGTCCTATCTTTCCCATATTTTGCACATGCAAAGACCCTGTTACAGGGACCATTTCCCAAAATAATCACTTTTTGCTCAGATGCCATCTTGTCTGTGCAAAGTGGGGTCAATGGTCAAATATACTTCATTCTGTATCTTCGTTATAGTGTATACGGAATTTGGTACCAAATATGGCAGACCTGACTCCATTTTCTAAATGAGAATCCAAACATCACTCGATCAATGTCTCTAAACACAGATGAAACCTGTATGGTCATGCCTATATTGGGATCAGGACTCAAATCATTGATTTTCGAAAAGATCGGATCATCTAATATGTCAGTGTTGACAAATTCCAAGTCTAGTTAAGTACTGTTTCAGTTCGGCTTAGCCTTTGGTTAAGTAATAAAACTTCACAATGGAGATCAAACAGCCGTCCAACTCGAAAGACTGCAAACGTATTTACTTGTATGACGCTATCGCAGGGCCCTTTCACCACGGCCACAGGTAGTGCATGTACACTGTGCAGTTCAACTGTGGCCGTTAGCCCTGCACGGGCACAGCCGCGACGCCTGAGCAAGTACATGATACAGGGTTTCCGACCCAATCGTCCATGTTCAAAATAGACAGCTCTGCGGTCATGTCCGCAACCCATGACATTCGTCCATGATGGCCATCCTCACATTTACCTGGACACATGCATCTATTGTCAACTGATTGTGGTCTGTACTCTAGTCTGATCTGATCTGACGAGTATAGTTGACGAGTGACGACGATCGACGATGCGATGATGAGAGGAGGCTACTATTGAAGGTGCGTATAACTATACGTATGTAAAGGCAGCTCAGGCGTTATAACTACGGCCGGCCGGCGATATTGCGATCGCTACCGTACAATACGTACACATCTCAGCTGAGCTCAGCGCTCAAGCGAGGAATCGAGACGAGAGGGGGTCAAAACCACCTCTTCCAAGAAAAGTCTATGGTCATAATAATTTATAAGTTTGATGTTGGCTACTTTCCCCGCTAGTGGTCAGCATTCTCCATCCCCAAAGCCCCGCACCAAATTACGGAGAATGACGTGTTTTTGCCCTCTGATCCCCAAACATAAATGACCCTCTGAGCTGGAAGGTGGCCTTCCTGTCAGAATTTATCCCTCTATTTTAGCATTAATTGTTTAGTGGAGTGGGTCAAACGGAAACTCCAAAGACAAATTCAGGAATAATGACCCAGAACAACGATGACGCTGGTTGCCATAAGGACACTAATACATGTATTCATTTGGTTTATCATTTTGATATCCAAGAAACAATAAAGTCTTTACCAGTGGTTACAGAGAAGTGAATGAAGAAACTAAAAGACAGTGGGCGAGTTAATCAGAAAATGAGATGAATCATAGAAAATTGAGTTTTCACAGAAACGAATAGGAGGAGCAAATTGAACATTTGACCAGTAAGGAATTAATTTCTAGTGAACGCCACCGTTGACACCCCAATATGAGATTGAGCCAATGAAATGCTTTAGGGAAAGGAAGTTTGTTAGTAAATTAGTTATAAAAAAAAACATGTCTCAGCCGAGAAATCAGTTAGAGTGGCAACAGTGGGAGCGGCTTCACGCTATGTAGTGAAGCAAAGGCTGCAGAGTTTTGAGGATTTTGAGAGCATTTTGAGGAACTTTGAGAATAGTTGGAGACCACAGAGATAAAGTCAGGAGTTCCACTTTCTTGGTACATCATGCCCCCCTCCAAGTCAGCCAACTAATCTTTATCGGCGCTGAATGCACCATCGACCTACGCTGTGAATGTGATGAGGATCTGACTGTCATGACTGAACCGGCGAGCAGCAGGACAGTAGGACAAACTATGAGTCACGATAACACAAAAATTTAGTTTACGCCAATTTGGAGTGCAATTACAAACTCCAAATAGTCAACTGGTGTCATCGGAGATGGAGATGTTGTCAGACTGATACAAAGTGGAGAGTGATGGTGACGAAGAGAATAGGCCTACTGAGAGCGTGACGGCAGACCGCTCAACGGACGGCCCAGTCACACTGACAAGATCGACAATGACATGCAGACGAGAACCTCATTCGTCGACCGAGAGTAATCATTTAAGAGGAATGACTTTCATTTACGTTTGAAGACATTTCAAGAGATGTAGTAGTCTGATATGTTAAGGGGCAAATCATTCTACTGTTTGCAGTCTTGTAAACATACTTGTATCTTTAGCGAAAACTGTTCGAGTACGTGGACAGTGATAAGTAGGCCCCTATAAATCACTCTGTCGAGTAAATTATATATAAACTAAATGGCTTCTTTGAACATGAATTATGTTGAAAAGTTCTTGGTAATTCTTTTCCAGGCAAAATGTGTACATGAAAATTCCGATTTTAAAAGCATGTGATGGGAAATGTAAACAGTACGTGCGAATGCTTCTGTGTTTCCTGCTAAACTTGTTTGTTAGTGGAGAAAAGAAAAGAAAAGAGAAGAGAAGTCTCGCTCTACCACGTCTTCATACCACAACGCCTACGGATATCTTTGTTTCATAATTTCAAAACATTTCAAGAGGCATCTTGGTGAGTTACAGTCTGTTAAACATGCCAATAATACTGTGAAAAACAAATTGACGGCCACAGATTCCACGTAGAATACATAAACATGTACTTTGATTTTTCCATTCATTTTCCCCATATCATTACACACAATCATTACACACATATACTTGATATGGTATGCAGCTGACAGATTCAGCTGTCAGGGCGGTGAGTTGGCTCAATCGGTAGCGCGTCTGCCTCACGATCACGCGGCCCGGGTTCGAAACCAAGTCTGGACTGAGCAATGTTGTGTGTAAACATACCGTCCCCTCTAGCAAGAGGCAAAACACTCTGTCCGTCGGATAGGACATAAAATGGCGGTCCCGTGTATGAGAGAGTAATAACTCATGCACGTAAAAGATCCCGCTTCATTCATTCATCGCAAAGAGCAGGGTGTCTAACCTGGTGAAGTGGTCCCACCTCACATCCAACTGGACCCCATGGAAGACCAGCTTAACGTAGCTGAATATGGGCTATCCAGCCATCTTCGCAGATGGAAATTAACAAACAAACAAACAAACAAACAAACAAAACAAACAAACAAACAAACAAACAAACAAACAAAACAAACAGCTCACTGTGTGCAGACTGAGCACGACCCGATAATTCAGAACCTCTGAGAAAGGCTTCTAGCCTATCCCGCGAGTCAAAAAGAAGCTTTCTTATCATCTCGTGCATCCTGTACTCTATGTGCAATGCACTCATCATAGAGACAAGCTTGCCTTCACCCAAACTGTTTAGATATTGCCATTGGAAGACTCTGATGATCGCATACAGTGGCTGTGCACCTATATTAGAACGCTGGTCTGACCTCAGGATGTCTATCCAGTTTAGTCATGGAGGAGATCTGTGTGCCGATCGCGTGCTTCACTGAAGACGCAGATGCTGCCCTGTCTTGAAAGAGATCGAGGGTATAGATCTAGACCAATTTCAGCAGGTTACACTGAATCATCACTTGCTGGCAAAGAGTCTTGACCGGATCATGCAGGTGATATTACCCGCTGCCAGCGTACCCTGATTCACACATTGGATGCAAACCGGATGGCGGCATATTGGAAACAACCAATATTTGGGCATGGGGGCACAACTCTTGGCCAGGCCCAAGTGTCAAGGAGTATCGGGCATACAGAAGACAATTAGAGTAAATAGTAGTTTCACTCCTATTTGGAATTGAGGTTCCTAAACAGCTAGGTCATTGAAAAAATGCCCAAAATTTCCTGACGTAATGACCCAAACTTAATTGGATGACAATAGCAAGTTGCAAGACACAGGGTTGCTTCATGTGGAAGGCATGTTATGCCTCACAGTATGTCGCTTTCCAGATGGTCCATGACGTCACTGTATGCTCCAGGACCATGAGTCATTCACCGAAACCATACAGCCCACGAGCTTGACACTGACCAACACAGGCCCGCCAGCTCGAACCTAGGTAGCATTGCCCATGAGCTTGACACTTAGGCAAACCAGGCCCATAAGAGTCCGACACATGGGGGGAGAGGGAGGTCCGCAAGACCTACACTGAATAGATTAAGCTTTCTGATGTAATACATATATTAATCTCGTGGGCCTTGTTTTCCTCGAGTGTCGAGCTCGCGGACCGCACAGCTTGTGGGCCTATTATATTTGATGTCGAGCTCATTGACCTTGTTCATCTACTAGTATCGTATATATATTTAGGTCACGGGATGTATGACTCGTGGGCTGCGTAACTCATGGGCTGTACGACTCGGGTTGTTTGACTCGTGACGTACATCTGATGAGGTGGGCCTGTTGTTTTCTGGTTAGCATCTGTTACCCTTTCATCCAGTTCAAGTGACTTTGCCATATACCTGTTCACAAACTATTAAGCATCAACCCAAAATATGGTACTTCTCTCCCCACCTTCCATGTTTAAGCGTACAATTTTTTTCCAGTGCAAATTGGATAATGTTGCACATAATTTCATGCAAGCTAGTCTGCATAACTAACCCAAACATAAATATTACATTTGAGGTCACTGGCATCACTGAAGACACGTAAGATTCATTTCTGAAGTAATTGACCGCTCACATTCCTGAGACCTGTTACTATGAACCAATGCTTTGTGGAATGTGCATACATACTTTGATTATAACGTCAAGGCATGATTTGTACATGATTAAACATTTAGGATTAAACCAATGAAGCCAAACATCAATATTTGCAATCCTACACAAATTTTTAGTGATATTCTAAAAGTCTGACCTCACATTGTCCTCAGAGGTCAAAGTTGGATATACACAGGGTAATGACCAATGTTCTGTGGAATGAGAAGACACTTTTTGTACAATGTAGTATAAATGCTGATAGCATAATGCATGATTGCACACCAGGTATACAGTTAACCATTGAATATACATGAAATATCGATATTTTGATATTTTGAGGTCATTGACTTGTCACAGTCCTCAGAGGTCAGTCAGAGACATGTAAATAATATCCCTTGATCTGAGGAATAGGAAAACGATTCAGTTGTAACACAAATGAATTTTTAGGACATCGTTATGTTTATCATCAACCAAATTGCACCAAATATCAAAATTCTGATAATTTGAGGTCAATAATTGACCTCTGGAGGTCATTAGAGGTCAAAAGTAGAAACCTGTCAAGGATCTATGGAACATGAAGACAATTCCGCTGTAACAAAAATGAGTTTTTAGTACATCATTACCATATTATATAACATTAATTAATGACGCAAAATATCAATTTTTATGAAATTTTGAGGTCATTGACCTCTGGAGGTCATCAGAGGTCAAAGGTAGAAACCTGTCAGGGTTCTATGGAACATGAAGACAATTCCACTGTAACAAAAATGAGTTTTTAGTACATCATTTCCATATTTAACATTAATCAATGACGCAAAATATAAATTTTTATCAAATTTTGAGGTCATTGCCCTCTGGAGGTCATCAGAGGTCAAAGGTAGAAACTTTTCAGGGTTCTTTGGAACATGAAGACAATTCCACTGTAACAAAAATTAGTTTTTAGTACATCATTACCATATTTAACATTAATCAATGACGCAAAATATCAATTTCTATCAGATTTTGAGGTCATTGACCTTTGGAGGTCATCAGAGGTCAATTCAGACTTACCTCCCGATCTTAAAATGAACCTGATAACATGTAATAACACTGGTAAAAGTTTCATGCTTTAGTCAAATTTTGCACAATTTTTCGGCTTATCTGCTCTACTATAGGTAGAATCCTATTAAATCATCAAAACTTCCCCGAGATATAGCTATAGCAAGCCCACTCTGGCAGCCAGGTGTAACAATGCGACTCAGTCTAGCAAATTACATATCTATTTCAGTCTGGTAAACTGTATTAATTATGCTAATGTATGTCGAGTTGTGTTAATAAAAGACAGTGCACGCAGGGAAAGTTATTCTCGGTCTATACCGGAAGGTGTATTCCAATGTATTTTGTGAGGACAAGTATACTTTGAAGAGCGCTTCTATGGCAATGATTGACGTATGACATCAGTGGAGAGATTTCTTGGCGTATCTAAGTAATTAAAAAAGTTATCATAAAATATAAATTATGAGACATAATCCAATCATCTAGATATTCTTTTCACCACATAAGTCATGAGTAGGGATATTAAGATACAATCTGTATTATTAGTGAGGAATGGACATTTGAAAACATTATTTCACACTGATTTCCCGGAGCATTAATATTTTGCTATGCAACATTTGAACTGGGTTGTCTCTTGTCTGATATTTTTGACATGGTATGCCTTGCGGACATTTCATACCTAAGTGGACATTTGAATTGCCTAATTTGATACCATCCTCTGTCATGAACATTTATTCAACTAAATGGACATTGAACTATATATTGATATTTGGTTTATCTCGGTAGACATTTGACCAGTCTAGGGAACGATGCATTCCAATGTCTTTGTTTAATCATTAGCACTTTCGCAATGATTGACACACAGACAAACAGACACACACACACACATACACACACACACACACACACACACACACACACACACACACACACACACACACACACACACACACAAATGTCCCGGGCAGAATCTTGGTTTGGAAGGTTTTTGTGGGCGTATCCATAATCGTAAAATACCATAAAATTGTGATGAAATATGATAATGGCAAGCAGGCCCTATTTACATGTAGTTCGTTTGGCAACTGATGTTGAGGATATATCATGAATCAACACAAGCGAGGATACGTTTGCATTGAGTCGTTCCTTTAAACGGGAAAACCATGCATGGTGACACAACATTGATTAGGAAGAATAAGGTTGTCCTACTCACTGACAGTAATTAGTTTCAAGATCCGGCAAAAAAAAAAAAAAAAAAAAAAAAAAAAGCTAGCGAAAGAAAGCGCTCCTGTTTTAATATTTTTTCATGCTGCCATGAATACGAACAGTTGGAAAATAGTGGGAGTTTGGTTCGGATATGAAGAAAGACAAACATTCACTAGAGGACGAGTGGCTTCTACCATGCCTATACATTGATACAATACAAGCAATGGGCCAAAACGAAATACCTTTGATCCACCGGAACAGATATGGATGAACAGATAGCCATTCTACATGTTCTACGCAAACAACATAACCAAGATTGACTTTATGCTCAATTTGCAAAGGCAGATCCAGCTATGTTGACACGCTGACTGAGAACTGCGGATTCAAAACACCGTTCACGGGAACACTATATAGCTATATTTATGCTCACTTTCTTCGAGCTTGGAAAGAGCGTTTACGATTGCTTCGTTGACGTCAGATGAGGCAGGTCAAATTGGGGTGCGCGCCTTTTCGGAAGTTCTGGCCCAATGTGTACCTGCATTGTTCACGTTCCGTATGCATGTCTTATCATTTCCATTATTTTACTAATACACACCTATGGACTGTAGAAAATGATAGGAAAAACGAGTATTCATTTCATCGCCAAATTGTTGACTGAACATTGACATGACTCACTGGAAGCATTACCGTTAAATCCCTACGAGGATCATCTTGATCATGGACAATACAGTGTAACATGATGTGAATAACACGTCTCTCTCATTCTCACTGGACGTATTATATACAGTACATGGGGGGGGGGGGGCAGGGGGTAATTTTGCCCCCTGCCATTATAGCCCCATGCTACCACCTCCTCGATTCACATTTAAGCAGCAACGGTTAAAACAGCAAGCATGATTAGAGAAATTACAGTTAGGTTTTATTATGTTGGTGCCTATATACAATTTTCACCGATTCTATTTGTATGCCTTTATTCCTTTTATGATCCAAACCGAATAATGGTGACAAAAACGTATCCCCGAACTTGTTACGATGTGCAGTAAATACAAGCACATACAACGATGACAAAGGGTTCAACTGATTTTTTTTTTTTTTTTTTTTTTTTTACTCCAAATCTATAAGCAAACAACTGCAAGGTCATACAGGTAGTGAAGATATTATACCACTTCAAACTACAAACACATGGGTCTGGATATAGTTGGGTTCATAAATTTCGAGACAGCGCCAAAGTGCTTATTTACGTCGATGTAGGGCAATTTGTCAATCAGTTGCAATAATATGCTTGTTGATGTTTTGCAAGCTTAGCATCTTATACCATGCGGCACCTACATATGGTGTTGTATTGAGTGTGATCAATAAGCCAGTTCGGAGTTCCACTTTGCGCATGAGCAGAAACAAAGTCATTCGGACCAACAGGCATGTTGGGTTTTAAATTCACTGGGATAAGCATCTGTCATGTAATGATTATTCATGTAATCCTTAAAAATGCCGCTTGCCAGCACATCCACCTGACAGCAAAAGTGGTATTTGGCAATATCAATAGAAAGAGATTGTCAATACAGCCAATGCAAAATAGTGAAATGGATGCTTTCTCAAGTGTGAATTGACAGATCATTCTGCTCATCTGGTCTACGCAAGTTCATTCTTTATTTGAACGGGATTGATGAATCCATAAATCAAGCTTATGCATTATGTCGCTCTGAAAACGAGTGAAGTGCCCCTAACCGACTGAGAAAAGAGAAAGGTCATTCGTACCAATGTGCCCATGAGCTAACTCCGAATTGGCTTATTCAGTGCTTATTTACGTCGATGTAGGGCAATTTGTCAATCAGTTGCAATAGAAAACGTCTCGACGGAAGAATTTCATGAACATGATGAATTTGAAGCAGTCTGACATGATCTAAGAGAACTAATGATTGCTGCATGCAATGAAAGCAAAACGCGAGAAACATTTTGCTTTTCCACAGCTGATAAGCAACTTCACGAGCATCTCCCTTACCTATCAAGTTTTGATGGATGGAATTTTAGCAAACGACCCGTAGGCAAAAGAAAGTCACGACCCTATAGGCTGCTCATTTTCATATTTCTGTGATTTTATGAACCTGATGTAGACGAGGTTCTGTGACGTAAAAAAAGCGTTGCCTAAATAGGGGCAACACAAATCATGGGTATGTAATAATAGCTCCCGGTACGCGTACCGCACTACCAGCGCCACCTGCCTGCATCGCTGGCCCGATAAAATCGTACGCGATGGTAACGACAGTCAGCTTTCCATGCATGTACGCCGCTTTTCTCCTTATCAGCTCGTTGATCCATGGCTCGATGACGTCACTGAAACTGGAATTTTGCGGCATTGACGCTGACAAATCTTTCAGACTGTTCATGTAATAGCAGGGATATTATGGGTACCCCCTGCAATTTTTTCCTCGCAGACATTATTTTGCTGTAAAAGCTGTTTCACGGCAATAACTTAGCAAAATCAAGTGGCCTCGATAGTGCACAGTCCAAGGCCTAATAAGCTTGTACCTACAATAATCATTCAACTTATTAAACTATACTGGCAGTAACATTGCAAGTATTGACGAGCAGTTAGTGCCATTTCTCCAAATGTAACAACTGCCTTCATTATGGAACTTTACAAGGATTACTCGTGAACATGCATAACGTATGCATAAACAATGGTGTGTATCTGGGTGAGTAGTTTGACCCTTGTCTTAAAGGACAAGTTCACGTTCATAAACATAAGGATTGAGAGAATGCAGCAATGTTTGTAGAAGACATCAGTGAAAGTTTGAGGAAAATTGGACAATCGATGCAAAAGTTATGAATTTTTAAAATTTTTGTGTTGGAACCGCTGGATGATGAGACTACTAAGGCTCGTGATGTCATATGAGTGCAACAGTATAAAGAAAATGTAAAGAAAATCCAACATATTTTCACTTTTTTCGCATAATTTAAGAGCACTTGACTTGCCTCTTTCTAAAGGCAATGGGAATAATATTACCCACAACACATGTCAGTAATGAGTCAAGGAAATGTGTACTTTTTTCAAAAGATGAAATTTTGTGAAATTCTCTTTTATGTTCCTTATATTGTTGTACGCATGTGACATCATACACTGCAGTAGTCTTCTCATCCAGCGGTGACTGCACAAAAAACTTCAAAAATCCATAACTTTTGAACGGACTGTCCGATTTTTTTCAAACTTTCAATGATGTGTTCTACTAATGTTGCTACATTCTCTCAATCCTTATATTAATGAAGGTGAACTTGTCCTTTAAATGAGCAAGATATACACTGTACTTGCTTGCATTCATTCAATGGTTCTTTGTTTGCGTTTTGACGAGACAATACAAGGCCTCAATGCATGTCCAGTTCATGTAGTCTATAAGATCTTTATCTGCATAGTCAGTTATTATTAGTCACACACAACTGTACGTTATACAGTGTGGTAACGTTGGAAACACTAAAATCCCTGAACCGCTGGCCAGAATTTCTAAATTTCACATTGATCATTGCAAGGACGGATGCCTCATTGATCATTGTGAACGTTGCTTGTCATTTTGCGGAGGATTAGTGAGATCAAACACAAACACACACACACACACACACACACACACGCACGCACACACAAAACACAAGAAGACAAGATACGCAAGAATATAGCGCCGACTTGAATATTGCAAGTTGACATTCCTCGTAATAATTCTTGCAGACTATAAAATTGTCTCGGAACAAATCAAACTATACGGGGGGGGGGGGGGGGGGTGCGAAGACCTCTTCGGCAAGGTATGTATTATGCTGTACACATACTGTATATCTCATTAATATACTACATATCAGTCATCAATGTACTAACTCATAGTACTGACTTAGCTCTATCACTTCTGGTTCTAGAGAAGAAGATTTTTTTTTTTGATTCCTTAACTTTGGGTGGTTTGGGCCCCTCTGGAGGCCTCCAGGTGGGGTATGGTGCCCACTTGAACATATTGATATCATCCTTTCCCCCTAAGGATGCAACCTGCAAAGTTTGGTGAAAATCGGTCGAGGGGTTCTCAAGAAGAAGATGAGAATGTAAAAAGTTTACGCACGACGCACGACGGACGACGGACGACGGACGACGGACGACGGACGACGGACGACGGACAACGGACGCCGGATGAAGAGCGATCGCAATAGCTCACTTGAGCCTTCGGCTCAGGTGAGCTAAATATAAGCCTACACTGTACTTTCGTTCTAGCTGTAACATACATGTAAATACTGAAAACACACACTATAATGAATGTAGAAACAACAAATATAAAACATGGTCGACTCTGGACAGTTTATTTTCACTTGTGTTCCATTAAAAAAAAAAAAAACACACACACAGCCCAAACCGTATGAAAATCACACATCCTTGCACAATTTTGCATCGTTGCAACATACCAATCCTTCAACAGACATAAAATCTTTCTTGAATCTTTCGTGAATGTTTCGAAACGCCTGTGCAGCTGCAGTCAAATGGCAAATCTCTTTAAAGTGCTAGGTGACAGTCCCTCTCGAGAAGGACCAAGGTATCGGTCTCGTTGGTGTAAAGTCAAGATAATTCTGACCGGTGACTGTAAACTCCAGCACTGTCGGTATAACTACATGACCATTGTATAGAAGCAAATGGAAGCTAACACTACGACAAGTCCGACTTTATATACCCTGGACATAGAATACGAAACACGGAATTAAACTAAGGGTATCATTTAGAATGACACTACTTCGAATCAATGGCAAAAAGCCAATAACAAACTGAACATAACAAGAAAAAGTCAGAGCACATCAGACTCTCTATATAGGTCAGAAGAAAAGAAGATAATTTAACTTAGACCTGGCTGAAAATTTCTCAATAAACTTCAAGACGAGACGGTGAAGACAAATCGTTACACATTAAATCAGATTGTAGTTGGGGTATAGATATACACGTCACTTGCTATCATTACAGTTGAGGGTTAGCACCTGATTTCAATGGAACGCTGGTGTCATCAACACGAAATCGCTACTCTCAGCAAGATCGTAATATCTTTTAATGGAATCTTGGCACAACGTGTTAAAAAGTGGGCGTATGAATAGTAAGTCGATTATTTACTGAAGATTCGCTATTTCCCACATGCATTCAAGCTTGCAATACATGTACAATGCATTGCAGTTATTGAGGGAGTTCAAGGTTAGCGCACGCCTCATTTGACTCCTGCCCACAGAATTCAAATAACATGGAAAGGTCTTGTGATGTGCGAAACGTTCTCTGTCGAAGTATGTCATCTTTGTGATAAATGTAAATGGCATGCGTGGAGAGCTTGTTTTTAATCATTGTTGAGGAATCACTTTCACCTGCACATTTTAACAGGTGTGAAACATGTATCATATAAGATCCTCATATGCCTGAGGATTCTTTCGTTTGAAAGTCGATGGTAAATACCGAAACATTCTCATAATAGTGACCTTAATTTTGCACATGCGCAGATCGCAACCGCGAACTTATTCATTCGTTTACATGGTTGTAACATATTATCAGATTGTTACTTACAGGACACATACATGTACTTCTAATCTTCGAGTACTTTTAAGAGCAAATTCACAGGCACGTGAGTGTATTTAATCGAATAAATTCTCCATGATAATGAGACTATGCAAAATATGCCAGTTAAAACTGTAAAATGAGTTACGACAAAGAACAACTAATTTAATATGAATTGATGTCGGTTACCTTTAATGAAATGACATTATGTTTTTCTTTCGGTTTCGTTTTTGTCTTCTTATTCTTCTTTCATGGATTACACCACATGGTTGTCGTCTACATTATTATAGTATGCTACTTCTGCTACTCTATACAGCTGACACACACTACTGGAAATCCTACCATACACATTACATCGATTATCATATAAATTATGATGCACATGAGGAAACTGAACCAAGCTACTAATAGTCCCACTGGCACCACTCGTTTTGGTTGAAAAGTCCTTCAGATTCGGTGCTTTCTTCCTTTTCAGACATCTAACCTAGACCATCGCAAAACACCAGTTACCATGGTTCTTGCCCTCATTCAACCTCGTGTATTGTGACATCACAAGGGACCGGAACCACACAATTATCGTCTATTGTACCACCGAATAAACAAGTATCATGTAGTTTCTTCATAATTTATCAAGACCCCTACAGACGGAGCAATAGCCATGTGTGTAGACGCTGAAGAAAGGCGTCCATAAAGCCCCACCCCCTTTCCGGTGCAATTTCCAAAAGCCAAGACAGGAGCACCAGCAGAATTCACATAAATGTTCGGGATAAATTATGACCGGCGTGCAGTCTCCCTTATTCACAATTTGCCATACATTGAAATTTGTTTCATCTCTTCCGGATGCACTTCAAACAGCAGCTGTATTGTGCTTTTCCCGACCCGTTTTACAGCTTACTCTGTTCAAATAATTTACCTGAATATCTATGTTCAAAACAGTTACAGACATTAGGGGTATTCCCTCGCGGGGCTACGTTTCCAGCATAATTTTTTTCTTTGTAATTAGACATGAAAACTTGTGTCTTGGGGGATTTCACTGTCCTTATAAAGAGACGACTCCCTGTAAATCTTTCATCACTGCATCACGTCAGAGCTGTATCAACATTGGCCTATATGATGCCACGTAGCACATTACGTGAGCTCGGTATATAGTACATTCTGTCAAATATTCATGTCTATAAAAATAGTCTGCAAAGATTGTAGAACTGCACAGCAGAACGCATCAGAAGATACAACGAAAACGTAAACTAAGCTATCGGTTTCTACCTACGATCACGTAAAAATATCTCTTGAACATCACGATCGCATAAAATATACTGTATATCACACACAGTTGTATATAACAAAAAAAAAAGAAAAAAAAAGGATCCCGAATCAACTCAGACTCTTATCTCTTCATGTTTTTGCTTGGGCATACCATAAAAATCACACACTGTATTTACACACCTTGGAAACTGACGCCTGAGTTAATATGAAAAACACAAGCCATACCATATGGCGGAATAACAATAAGAAAAAACAATAATTTAAAGGAGGCCTCCGGATGCCTGTCACATTTTTGCATTTGAACAACTATAAATTAGCTATACTGAGGACAGAGTTTCAGAATTTATGATAATTGGGATGAAGAACAAGAATACACACGTATTTTCCAAATTTATAACAAATTGCACTGAACAAAACAAGGATGATGACATGGCAGAGTCATCATAAGATTGAACGTATGAGTTGGAGCTCAAGAGGCGTTTTCACATCAGCCCGATAAAAATCCAAGCTCGAGATATTTTTTGCGATCGCAAAGAAGCGCGCTATTTCATTTCCTATTCACATCACCCCGAACATTATCAAATAGCGCGCTAATTCGCATTAATTATCCTGCTATTTCGGAAATTTCTCGAGTTGGACTCGAATAATTTTCTCGATCAGAGCGATACAATTAGCGCGCTAATTTACATCCACGTTATCAAATAGCGCGCTATTTCGTGATCGGGTTAATTTCCCAAGTCAAAAAATAGCGCGCTATTTGGAAACATCGGGCTGATGTGAAAACGCCTAATGAAGCAGCACAAAAAAAGGAAGGCATGCATAGATCATACACATCAGGTGACTTCGCAAGCAAGCGGTATTGTGATAGAATTACACTGCTACATTTCTGAAATAAGTGAGCCTCCTGTGTCATCATCCTTGTTCAGTGTAATTTGTTTAAGGTTTTTCAAAGCAGGCATTGTTTCTCTGCTCAAGAACCATAATAAATTCCACAAATCTATACATGGAGCTGTTGATTTATGTACTACATGATGTGAAATTAGGACAATCGTCTGGAATGCCCCTTTAAGATTATCTCATATATAGACTTTGGGAAGGGGAGGAGAATGTGTGTCGGCAATCGTAATGTTTTGTGTCTTGTCGAAACAGAGAGTATCAAATAATCAAAATAATGAACAAAAATCACTCATAAACGAAAGTCAGTATACCCTGGGAGGACATTTTGGTCATTTTGGGCAGCCTGAAATTCTGGAATGCGTATAATAGGAATGATATAAAACCGGAAAAACGTACTTTATCAACAATTATTATACTATCGAAAGAAAAAAAAATCTGCCAGAGTATACAATGAAACATCATTCTATACTGCGGTTTGCTTTAAGAATCAAAAAACAAAAACAGAAAAGATCAAAAGAGTGTACGCATGTCTTATTCAGGACTTCAAAGAGAGAGAGAGAGAGAGAGAGAGAGAGAGAGAAGAGCTCATCTCTGTCAAAGTATCGTATCTAAATTAAAATTACCTCTCTGTTCCCCTTGCTTTTTAGTATGAAAATATTATTCAAATAGTGAATGGTCACGAGTGCAATGGTACGAGATTTCGCACGAGGTGAAAGATAGAGGCGCTCTATTCAACGAGGCGAAGCCGAGTTGAATAGTGCGCCTCATCTTTCACCGAGTGCGAAATCTCGTTCCATTGCACGAGTAAAGACCATACACTATTTGATTTATACAACGTCCAAGTAGATCTTTTTGGTCTAAGTAGGCCTAGAAGTCTATATATGTATGAAAAATATAGCCATACTTACATGTGGATCCACTGCGATTCTCTTTCTGGCTTGTGCAATCAGTGTAGTATACAGGTCACAGTTATACTAGCGCTCATACACGTACACTAGCACTACGTAGGCATAGTGTACGCGCATGCATGTACCGCACACGTACCTGCGCTAGCTGCATGCGAGCCCCAATATGCAACACACAGTACACGCAGTACCGTACAATTTCTCGAACCGTGGAATAGAACGAAAAAATCGAACCAAGTTGCACGCAAAAATAGAACCAAAATTGCACGGCGCGTTGAATGGAGTACTTATTTAATATCACGTCACCAACAATCCTCCAATCAAATTACAAGGATCTACTTGGACGTTGTATAAAATGCTCCGAATCATCATGATCATCATGGGTTCATATTCATCTTTCTAAAATCATTACTTTCTTCCTTCATCGAACATAATTGCACCCTGAGATGACTTCATATGGGAAAGATATCCACTCCACTCTGAAGAGAAAGAGAAGAAAAAGTAATACATGCCGAAGATTATTTTGTGTCTGAACTAATGCGTCTTCAGTTGGGATATTACTCACACAGGTCTATCATTACCTTCTAGACAATTTCCACTTGATTGATATTTCCCATAATTCCTTATGGTCAAATTGACCAAGTAGTGGGTGTCCTCTCGGAGTGACTTGTTCGTTTTAGATTTGATCATGAAGAAAGTGAATATTTCACAAACTCATACCAGCTCTAAACACAGTCGTCTCCATTCATTCGGAATAAGCTCAGAACGAGACCGGTTAAAGTGTATACATACGTCTTTGCTTTAACGTTTTTTTTTTTTTTTTTTTTTTTCCGATTGCTATTTGCGTTATGGAAGACTACATCATTTACATATGAGGAAGGTATAGACTACTAGAGAAAGAGACAGGCAGTCAGAGAGACAGAAAGAGAGAGAGAGAGAGATTTATTATAGAAGATATGCATAGAATTGGAGAAAATCTCCTTATCGCTCAACAGTAATTCATGTACAACTCTATCAAGTAATACTGTGTAGGTGAACGTAATATCAAAAGCCTCTGATTGTTATTGAAAAACTCATACCGTGCAGCATGTCAATCAAGCGCGGCTCTGTACATGCGGACCGGAGGGGGGGGGGGGGGGGGGCAGGGAGGTGGGCTTTGAAAGTACATACAGAGCATACGCTGCACATGCGTGGAAGGACATTCATTTCGAAAAAAAAAAATCGCTGTTATGACCACGAATCAAATCTTCATCAATGCATACATCATGACAAATCGACCGTTATATCCACAACGACAAGGGAGCTTTTAAAACTGATTTCTTTTCTCTTTTTTTTTGGGGGGGGGGCAGGTGGGAGAGGGGGTAGAGTGATGAAGCACAAAAGGTCATATCTGTATAGATTTCTTCGATTCTAAATCTACTTCCATAATGAGTGATCACAAACACTTAACAGCTGCGTTTGATGCAAAGTGAACGCTCGGAAACAACGAGTATGTACTCTGTGATTAAATAATTCGTCATCTCCTATTTCTTTGTTACAGTTCCCCAGCTTTTAACACTGTTTTGTGCTTGTTTGTTTCTTTTTAAACCCCGTTCTTGTTCTCTTTCTATATGGAGTTATGCCGAGATTTTTCAATGTGCTCAAAAAACACATTTATTAATCCAGTTACTTACTTACAGGTACTTACTGAAAATCGATTCTGAAATGGCTGAGATATCCGCAAAAAGGTAAGACAAAGTGGTCCTAACAAATTTAAAAGGTGGGTCCCGGTAGTATCTCTTTGTTTCTACTTTATCTCAGTCATTTTTTTTTTTTTGGTCACCTGCTGCTCACGAACGAAATATCAGGAAAATATGGAATATAATAACTGTAACTTTACGAATAATCCTTGTTATATAACGAGTATAAACTACCTTGGGAATGGTTAATCTTGCTTTATCAGATGAAGGACTTAGGACTTTTTTTAGAATGATTAAAAGTAGTTCATGTAGGAGCTTAAACCATTTTAAGATAAAACCCTTCACTTGTAAGGTGGGTATATGAAGGCATCATTGCACGCGTTAGCCCACGACTAGCTAGCCTGCCTACAACCAGTCAACGGAGAAGAAGGTGTACAAGAAGACGACGACGCCGAGGAGCGTGACCATGCCGGCGTAGACGACCACCTTGGCCCGCGGATCCTGCTTCAGTGTGGAGATCTTCTGGTTCTGCAGCGCCTGCTGCCGAGCCATCTCCCGAGCCTCCGCGGTCTCTTCGGAGTAGCCGCAGAACCAGGCCACTATGCGCTGTCCCACAGTCTTCACCGCGGCTCCTTCGCGGACAGAAACTGTGTAAGAAGAAGAGGAGGAGGAGGAGAAGATTGCTTTGAAGGAGGCTTGCACGGTTAGGGTGAGCGGATAGATGAGATCAACACAGGACAAACTTGCTGAAGATGTATCAACAAACCAAAATCGAGTCTCATGGGAATGAACATACATTATACAATGTAAACCTAGGTATGACACTATTGAGAAATTAATGTATCTCTTTGAAATTAGCTTTGTCTCGAAAGCATAGGCCTACTCTGATAATTGGTGTGAACATTGGAACATGTAAATGGCCCGGCAGGACAGGCTTGACTTGGCACATTAAAACTCGACTCGGCTTCTTCTGACAGTGTATCGAAATGAGAGAGCACAAAAGAGGAGATAATATGAAGAAATTCCATCCATTTCTTCTATAATTTTGTGGCTGGTACGATTTCCTTGTCAATAATTATTTCCATGCAACATGGAGCAAAGCGTATCTGATGCAAGTTCCTTGAGACTTCCCGGCTCATGCTGAGGAAGAGTACCTCTTAAGTATAGTGATTACACTACACGAGATAAAGGCATAACCGACATGCAAGCATTTTGATTATGGTTTGGACACAGATACAAACTTTTTGGTAAGGCATTACGGTGTACTATATCTCATATGCGTCCTACAAGAAGAAGCAATAGTAGTAGTAGTAGTAGTAGTAGAACAAGAAAATTTAGTAGCAGTTGTAGTAGTAGTAGTAGTATTCTTACCACCATATCAGTGGTTCATGGGTTACTGATACCATCCGGAATGTTGTTGTTGATGATGATGATGATGATGACGATGATGATTATTATCATTATTTTCATCACTATTATTATCATTGTTATCATCATCAGTATAATAATAATAACAATAATAATAATAATAAAATATCAATTTATAAAGCGCAAAACCTATAGACATATATTCTTCTGCGCTGCAAAAGCTTCTGATATGCTTGATGATAATGGACAGTTAAATGAAAAGATGTGTTTCGAGTCGTGATTTAAAGACTTCTACAGTTGGGGATTTCCGGACTTCTAATGGTAGATCATTCCAGAGTTTGGGAGCTGCATAGGCAAATGCTCTGTCGCCCAATGTTACTTTTGTTTTACGTGTTGGAATTTGTAAAAAAAAAAAAAAAAAAAAAAAAAAGTATCTTTCAAACTGCGCAAATTATGAGTTAGTCTATGGAATTTAAATGCTAATAATTCGGATAAGTAACTGGGGGCTTGACCGATGAGTCAATCAATATAATCTTTAACAATACTCGTTTACGAATATTGTTTTACGAATATTGTTACGGATAATAAAGTTATAACTGAGCAAAACTAAAGAACGAGTTACAAGTCATTTCTATGACAATGTGTCAAATATATACAGATTTTACACACAGACCTATGGACAGAAAATTCACATGACATGCAGATGGTTCAAGGCCGCCGCAGCACCATTCGACTTTCGGTCGCTCGAGGTAAATCTCATTAGCCTCAGAATTAACGTGCTGGTTAATTTCAGATCCAAAGCCGCTAACGCCCCGTCTTAAGAGACCTCAAAACGCAGGGCAGTCTCGGGGTAGCCTCCGGTGAAGATTGTGTCTGTTAAGGCGCAACAGAGTGAACAGCCTCGGGGTAGCCTCGGTGTAGCCTCGGGGTAACCTCCGGCGAAATCTCACCCTGCGATCGACCAGCTAGAGTAGACGCGGGGTAGCCTCCGGCGAACCGCCGGAGGCTACCCCGCGAAGGTGTCTGTTAAGACGCTGGCGAGGTGAATCTTCCCCGGAGGCGTCATGTGATCAGCGCTTAAAGGGTGTGTACAGTTCTGGTCAAGGTGAGGATTTAGCTTTTAACGTTTTGCGAGATATTCAGAAACCACTCTATGAGATGTCAAAGAGCATGCAGTTCTAAGGGGGTATCAAAAGTTTATTCGATGAAAATCGGTTTTGAAATGGCTGAGATATCCAAAAACCAGGTCAAACAAAGAGATCCTAATAAAGTTGTGGCATGTCGCCTTTTATTATTAGCACTTTTTTAATATCTTAGCCATTTGAAAACCAATTTTCATCAAATAAACGTTGAATCCTTCTTGAAATTACATGCTCCTTCATATTTCATATTAGTAAGAGGCTTTTCATTATCTCACTTTAATAGGAATGTTCAAAACATGAATCCCCACCTCAACCAGTACTGTACAGTCCCTTTAACAATCAGGTGACCAGCACTGCCGCTGTCACGTAAATCGTGTGGTTGCGCAATACTAGCACTTATAGTAATGCGTGCGCGTATAAGGCGGCAGGGACGCCTGAAGGTTACAATGGTAACGTCTCCGGAGGTTTTCGAGCCGTCCGTATTAAAACGGGACACTCTGCGTTCAACCCATGTTTTATGGAATCTGTGTAAACACGGACGAATCTTCACCGGCGCACACCAGGGTGCGCTGGGGAGAGGTCTTTTCGGAGCTTTAATCGTGCGACCGAAAGTCATTTAGTGTGCGGCGGAATTACGAGGTACTTTTCTTTGATTACCTTCATCCTCCTCAGCAAGCTTGTCTTTAGTTACTTCCATCTTGACATCTTTTCCTGATTGCTCGCTCAGCTTTGTGCATTCATCGTCCTCCAGCACCTGATCATCCGGTCTGCGGGCCTTGCTGTAGCGACTGAAGAACGTGGTTCGGACCACCTGTGAATGAGAACGTGACCAGACAGGCTACAGTAATCATGATTATATCCCCCAGTACCGTCAACATCAATATCTAGAACGCTTCTCGCGTGCCATTTTTCCAGGGCATCCCACGAGACCAACCACCCTATAGTCATACGGCCCACAATTTAGACATTAAAAAGAGGTCCATGAGTCACACAGCCCACTATTCACACAGTCCATGCGCTCGACACCAGGCAAATAAGGCCAATAAGTTTGACACTATGCAAACAAGGCCCACGAGTTCGACACTTGGCAAAAAGGCCCACTGAGTACATTAGGCCTAATGATGTAGGCTAATGAGTGTCGAAGTTTTTGGCCTTGTTTGCCTTGTGTCGGACTCATGGGCCTTGATACTGGTGTCATTCCATGAGACCAACACCCACGAGTCATGATGTAACGAGTGTCGAAGTCGTTGGCCTTATTTTCCTGGTGTCGAACTCGTGGGTCTTGGTTGCCTAATGACTAACTCATGTGACTGCTCATGGGCCGTATGACTCGTGGGCTGTTTGAATCGTGGGCTGTATGACTCGCTCGTGGGCCATGTGACTCGTAGGATGAACGACTCGTGGAATATATGACTCCCAGGTGTTGGAACTCGTGACGTGCACCCTTTCTCTCATCCACGTCCTTCTCAGCACGTTTTTTTTTTTTTTTTTTTTATTCTTCTTCCTCTTCTCCTCCTCCTCCTCCTTAATCTCCTTCTTCCTCATCTTCGATCTTCTCTTCTTTATCTTCTCCTTCTTCTTCTCCTTCCTCGTAATTTATTTCTTCTCCTCCTTTTATCATTCCTTCCTTCCTTATTTTCACAGGCGAGGATATCATTTTTCACTTGTTGCGCACATTAACGTCAGCTATGGGTATCATAATAAACGTTGTAGATCACTGTTTGCTTTCAAGCTTTCTTCGCCGCTTTGCCTTGCTGCGTCAGCACATTTTAATTGGCATACTGCATTTGTTTCATTGTGGTTAAAAAAAAAAAGATATCATCATTTCATGTTCGTCATAAAGCTAAAACATCATTTGACGAAGAACAAACTGAGTTTGAAAGGATGGTCCAGTTTGGGTTGACATGGGGCTTCAATTTCCAACTTCCTACACCGACTATATACATAGTGAAAACTTTTCACTATTTATCATTTGTTTATGGTCAGTTTACCCTTTCTTTGTTTCACTATATATATTTAAATATCTATTTATTTTTTAGATAATGAGAAACCAATTATGAAATATGAAAGAGCATATATATTACAATTCTAAGAGGAATTCAAAGTTTACTTGAAATACCCAGAACAAAGCGATCGCAACAAGAGGTGGGACCCATCTTTTAGGATCGTTTTTTGTTTTTGTTTTTTCTTTGTGTGTTTTTGTTTCTTTTTTTTCTTTTTTTTACTTTGGTTTCAGTTTGTTTTTGGATGTCTCAGCCATTTCAAAGCCGGTTTTCACCAAGTAAAGTTTAAATTCCTCTAAGCATTACATGTTCTTTAACATCTCACAAAGTGGTTTCTAATGATTTCGCAATAAGTAGTAAATGCTGATGAATCGTCACCTCGACAAAATATATCATACCATCCCTTTTAGAGGTATTCTTGAAATAGCAATTACGATAATAGATCATGATCTGTTTTCTCCGTCTTACTCGGTACTCTGGCAACGGCTCCGTCAGGAGGCTGATGACAATGACGGAAACCATGACAACCGAGAAGAGGATCATATTGAAGTAGAAATAATGCAGCTTAATTATCTTGGGTCTGTTGTCCTCCTCCCAGCACACGGGATCCGGGTAGACGAAGTCCAGTATGAGTCGGATGAGGCCTACCAGCGCGCCAATCATGAGACCCCAGAACGCACCCTAAGAAAGACAAACACACACACACACACACGCACACAAGTCGTACATTTGATTTGAGTTTAATATGAATATTTATGAGTAATTTATTTTTTTTATATTTCTTTTTTGAGTTTTTTTTTTGTGTATTCTCTTTTTTTAATCATTTGCTATAAAACGTAACAATTCGGCCTTTTGGTGCGATCAATAAACCATTTCAATTCAATTCAATTCAACAAGAAATGATTTCTAAACACGTGAGTGGCATCTTAATAGCTCCTTCGAACAGGTGTTCCGTATTGATTAAACATGCTACATTCAGTCAACCTCGCCAAAGTGGAATCTACAAAAGGGACCAGAGGAGAAAAAAAATCTTTCGACTTACGTGAATTTCGACTTACACAATAGAATCAACAATAGTTTACATTCATCCGGTCTTGACTTACTCTTTTACTTTAAATAATCTTTAATGATAATGATGATGATGATAATGATACTACTACTACTACTACTACTACTACTAATAATAATAATAACGTCAAATTAAATAGCAAAATTTTCGACTAGCGCGAGGTTAACAGGTTTAGGTTAGGTTTACTGTTATAGGTGGATATTAATCATACAGATATGCAACAAGAGGTGTGTTTTGTGGGTGGGTATATGCGATGAGAAAAAGAGATATGGGGAGGGGACGGTCGAGGGGGTCTCTACACAGACTACACTGACAGCGTGACAGCGTGACATATTATTGACAAGAGTCAAACAACAGACCTTCTCATTCGTTCTGGGCCACAGGACGGCCAGGAGGTAGACCGCGGCGATGGTGGGCGTGGCACGCCCCTGCATCCGCGTGAAATAGGTGAGGATGTTGTCCCCCTGTAGGAGCTCTATGGCGGGGATCCACAGTACGCTGATCGCGGTCATGACCATCACCGTCACTCTATGACACGATAAAGTCAGGATTCAAAGTGATAATTGTATATCTTACCATTCTCGACACTGCTGTCATTGACATATCCTCTTATAAACATGAATCATGATAATCATTTGTATCACGTACCAGAATATAATCATAACAGGTCGGAAAAGAACTGCTGAAAGCTATTTATCTATTAAAGTGAACCAGTGGATTAAAATGGAGTCGAAAGAATTGATAACTATCACAATAAGCGCATTATGTCTTGTGACTTTTAACCTTTAATTCCAAAGCTTTTAACTTTGTAATTGCCAAAACCGCTGTCACAAACCACTAACGATCATTTTTTTACGTTAAACATAAACCAATAAAGAACAATAAGAACAATATAAAAACAATAATAACTTAATATTAGCAAGTATTAAATGTATCTTCATTCGTTACAGTGTGGGTTAACATAAATATCATTGCGATTATCACTTTTCTTTTAAATTAATTTCCGTCACCATTATGATGTTTGTAGAGTGTAGAATGAAAATTATTACGTCTCTTTTTACTTAAAACTTGGTCCAACGTCAACAGGACCACATAAAATGTCCACAACAATATCTTGTTACCTGCCAACAATCATCAACTCGCGATTGCTCGGATTCTTGTCGGAGATCCTCTGGCGAGAAAACTGCCAGATGTCCACGGTGAACAGGGTACTGATGCTGTTAAACAGTGACGTCAGACTGCTCACGATAGCCGATAACATCACCGCCAGCATCACCCCTCGCAAACCTGTGAGAGAAGGAGTTTTTGTTACAAAATAATGTGGAAGTCACGAGATCCGACACCCATGAGTCAAACAGTCAACGAGTCATACAGCCATACCCAGGGTAACCTCTTCAGTGTTGGCACTGCCCTACCAGAGGGCCCTGCCATTATTATTACCCTAGCCAATGCTAGCGTTGCCAGGTACCCATTTATACACCTGGGTCGAGAGGGACATGGTGGGTAAAACATCTTGTCCAAGGACGTAAGCGCTGGGTGGGATTCAAACTCGGGTCCTCCGATCGGGAGTCGGGAGTCTTATCCACAATGCCACAACGCCCCCACCGTAAATAACAACACCGTAAATGATAACAACATTAAAAATATTGTTAAAATGTTTAACTAAAACAATAACAATACAAATATACTTCCTAGTTTTTAGTACTGATTTTATATATTATTCATCTTATAACCATTCATGGCATCGTTGTCATCGTAGCTCCTTATAATTCACTGGAATAAAGTGTATCAAGCACATTGAAACACAGAGCGAGTTAAGACAAAAGGAGTCCATTAATTCTCACCGTCAGGCATCAGCCCAAGCACCAGACTAGGGTAAGCGGTGTTGCTACATCCCCTCGAGTTCCCGCAGGCTGCCAGACAGGCCTCCGCTGAAGCACACGCAACGGTATCTACGAGTGGACAGTGTACACAAAAAAAAAAAAAAAATCAGTAATCTTATGTGCATGATGTTGTGTATCACTGAATTCAGTACTGGTTTTTAGCAACATCAAACCTTGCAGTGATTTGGGGTTCATAGAAATAATTGATACCACCTCCCCTCCCCCCCCCCCCAAAAAAAAAATGAATAAATAAATAAATTGATAAATAAATACATACATAAATAAATAAAATATAACACAATAAATTCAACTTTACATCCTGTACAAGCCCATGGCACAATGTTATTTCAGGTTGAATAATAATAATTATAATGATGATACATAATATGTTAGTGTACAGTCACATATTTCTAGACTGGAACAAACAACAACAACACACACACATCTGTCTTAACCCTAAAAAGACTGGGCTATTTTGGTAGCTCGAAAGACTGGGGGGGGGGGGGGGGCCTAAAGGGCCCCCCCTTAAGATCTCGGCCGTGGATTGCGCGATCGCCGCGGAAATTTGCACAATGGTAGTGTGCGATGTAATCTACAAGATCGCATATCTAAATTTTCCAAAATAGTCTTCTTTTATTTTATTTTGATTAATTATACTAATTTATGCGAGAAATCAGACTCTTTGATCTAAATCAGTAAATAAAGCTCCAAAAGTGCTCATTTTTGGTCTAATTATTCTTTGTGGCATTCTTCGCAAATGTACTTTAAAAAAAATTCGGTATCAAAATTAATTTCTTATCTATTTTATTGTTTCATGAATTTCTTATGTATTTCTTTGTTTTTTCGACCTTTTGTTTTTGCTGTTTTTTTAAACAAAATTTGTGGCAGACACTTTTTGAAGCATAATACTACAAAAACAAATTAATTTTAGCCAGAGTAAAAATAAGCATATTTATATGAACCATGTGAAAAAACTAAATTTGCATTGACTTTGTACACAAAATCACATTTTTGAGCCATTTTCGGTCTCACGTGTATGTACAAAAAGTTATGTAACTTCAGAACCGTACCCCCGGGCGTCACAAATTTGGCGTCAAAATGTGCGGGAAACTTGAAAGAAAAAAGTCATAGAGCATCGGGGCGAGAGCATTGCGTGTTGCAGAGTAATCGCGCGAAATGTCGAGGGGGGGGGGGGCCTTTTAGGCCCCCCCCCAGTCTTTTTAGGGTTAATTTTCCGATTTCTTCGGAACCGCAGCTAAGTTAAAAAAAAAAGATATTTAAGATTATCATTCCGCGGTAATCAATATGCACGTAATTTGCATATGGTACATTTTGCATATGATATGAAAGCATGAATGCGTCGCTAATACTTAATGTACCTCCATGCAAAACTTTGCATGAATTGGGTAATAGGTTTTGGGGGAGGGGTAAATTGACCCCTCCCCCCCCCCCCCCCCCCGGTTAAAACATAGTTTGAAATAGCTAGGATAATGGAGTTAGAGGTATAGGGCAAGGCCTTACTCGTGTAGAGGACTCTTGCAATCATCCCGGGTATGACGGTCATGAAGACGGGCAGGATCTTGCAGAATCCGGCAAAGATGCAGCCACCTTGGGCGTGGGAGAGACTCTTTGCCGATAGAGTGCGCTGTACCATCACCTGTACTCGGTGAAAAGCCACATAATACAGTACGTTATACAAAGTATAGCAGTACCTACTTGACCGAGGACTACAGTGAAACGTATAACACATCATAATCATACAAGAGACCCAGGGGTCTCGCGCTCACCCGAGTATTGCAAGTTCACCTTCCATGCATTTGATAGACACTTACCTGAGAACACTGGAAACTTGTGATGGGGGTAGCTTTGAGAGCTGGGGGCATGGTGTCCATTTGCATATTCCATCACATTGGTAAAAATATCTGCCAAGTACACTGTACTTTAAAGAACATTGGACTGTGCAGTTTGAAAAAAAAAAAAATTCTTAATGTTGATATTGTGCCCTCTTAAGGCCTCCAAGGGGAGCATGGTGCCTTGTTGAACAAATTGAGATCTTAATCCCCTGGCACGCTACCTGCCAAGTTTGGTGAATATTCATCAACCCCTGATTTTGCTATGAACAAACTCGAAAAAACAGTCATCAATATACTGATTTACTGTATCAACTTAGCTCAATCACTTCTGGTTTAGCATGGTGCCCATATGATGGGATTGAGATTATATCCCCTTAGGGATGCTACCTGCCAAGTTTTTGTGAAAATTCACCATGGGATTTTCAAGAAAAAGATGAAAATTTACAATTTGGCCCCAATCTAGGCCCTCTCCGCCATCCCGGAGCCCCCAGATGAGGCATGGTACCCATATGCTGGGATTGAGATTCTACCCCCCTAGGGATGCTACCTGCCAGGTTTGGTGAAAATCGGTCATGGGGTTCTCAAGAAGGAGATGAAAATGTAAAACGTTTACGCACGACGCACGACGCACGACGGACAACGGACGATGGAAGCCGGACGAAGAGCATCGCAATAGCTCACTTGAGTTTTTGGCTCAGGTGAGCTAAAAATGCTAAAGCAGCAGCAACAACATTAACAGCAACAGCAGCAGCAACAACAACAACAACAGCGGCAGCAGCAGCAGCAACAACAACAACAACAACAACAGTACAACGACGACGAGGACATTCTTTTGGGATGCTGAATCGTATGCCTATTTCTGGTAGGCAACAGGTTTAAGGAGGGATCATATAGTATTATTTTGGTGGAGACGATGATTGGGCTTTTAATCTTTTCCGATATATACCGAGAAACCACTTATGATATAATACAGAGCATACTATTTTAAGAGGAATTCAAATTTTACATGATGAAAATCGGTTATGGAATGGCTGAGACACCCGAAAACAAAGTAGAACAAAGCGATCATATCATGAAAGGTGAGTCCCCTCTTTTATTAGGTTTGCTGTTTTGGATATATATATGCCCTAAAACATTATTATTCTTTCATCAAATAAACGTTGAATCCCTCTTGGAATTACATGCACTTTTATATTTCAGGTCTAGTTTCTCATTATCTCACCGAAAAAATGTTAGAAGCCTGAAGTTAGGTCTCAAAACAAAACTATGCGATCCCTTTAACTGTTAGCGACAAATCTTCACACACGAGTAACCAACTGTAAAGATATTTATTTATTTATTTTTTTTTTTTGAGCGCAAAGTTCGTTCGTTGCACACGACTGGCAGGCAGTCAATGGGTCAGATTGACCCAATGCCCTTGAAACGCTCTTTACTTCACAGTAGCACGACCAATACATAATGATGGTTCTCTTATTCACTCATGGTTACATGGCTTTGGGAGAAGCGTAAGCGATAGCAGAACAAACAATTAGTTACCCCCATTTGATTTTTTTTGCGGTCTGGGGTTAAAATTATTACCGCATGCATGCCCTTGTATAACGATCTTCAATTCATGATAGCACAACTAATGCATAACAATATTTCTTTTTTAAATAAGGGTTACACGAAAGAGCACAGGAGGTAAAGAGGATCGCGGTTACTTCGTGGACAAAGTTATCATTTCGATGGAAGGAAGAGGAAGTAGTAGTGGAGAATAGACGCAACACATGTATAGGATAATAACTTTAGTAAAGAAGAACGTTCTGAAAGACGATCAGCTAAAATATAATGACAAAAAATAATGAATATTCAAAGTATAGGCCCTATATATAAAACATCCTAGGAATGGTGAAACTCGTTGTTTATGCCATAACAATAGTAAGGAAGCAATGTTGTTGTTGTTTTGGTTTTAATGGCGTGTAGCACTCAAGATTGAGTATTTACGCCAAAGCAAGACTGAACCAGCCGAGTCTGGCTTCCAGACCGTCAGCTCGTATTAATTTCCTTTCCAGAATATTAGCGCCCTCTAAAGACAAAAGAAGTAGCAGGTTTAGCTGGATGTTCCTGGTGGGAATCACATCCATATCGAAGATAAAGATGTAAAGGAAACCCAAACCCAAAGAGAAATGTGGATTGAGTAAAAGCGGCAACGTATAAGTACAACACATCAGTGAAAGTTTGAGGAAAATCGGACAATCAATGCCAAAGTTATGAATAATTGTTAAAGTTTTGGTGTTGGAATCGCTGGATGAAGAGACTACTAGAGCTTATGGCATCACGCCATCAAAACCAAAACAACAACAGTCACGCGTGGACAACAAAATAAAGATAACATAAACGGAAATTCCGCAAAAAAAACCACTTTGTAGCATAATGAAAGAGCACTTAACTAAACGCTTTCAGAAAGCAGGGGGAGTAATTTACCCTTTAGCTATGTCAGAATCAAATTGATGGAATATGTAATTTTCATCAAAAATGTTTTTGTGTGTGTGTGTGTGTGTGAAATTCCCGTTATTCCCTCCTCCCCCCCTTTTTTTTTTGAGGGGGGGGGGTGGGGTTGTGAGGCAGGGTCACATATAGACATAACAATTACTCGATTGGCCATTTTGGGCACAGTAGTCTCTAATTAATCCATCAAAGGCACTATATACTTACAGATTATACCATATCATATTTATTCGTCGTAATTAAGGGGAAAAATGATAAAATCGGCTTCCCAGCTTCATGGCGGCTTCAAATCCCGATTGTCAATGGCACAAATGCACCTGTAGACATGACCTATCATTTTCTTATGAAATATTACCTTAACAATTTAAATTTCCATAAGATTCCTCGTAGAGACATTCATTATGAGCTCCCTCGTAGAGACATTTATTACGAGCTCCCTCTTCGAGTCTTTAAATATTGTATTATCTAATAACGATTTTTGATTAGTTAAAGATTAAACATTATGGTCTGATTTTACGTTTGTTTTGTCTGGGGAAAATTTTTGATACGGCCCCCCTTTTTTTCCCTGGATTTTTTTTTTTCTGTTTAAAACAACAACAACAACAACAACAACAACAACAACAACAACAACAACAACAACAACAACAACAACAACAACAACAACAACAACAACAACAACAACCTTTAGAACTATTCTTACCATGATCTATTAAAACAAACAAACAAACAAACAAACAAACTGACTAACTCACAGACAGACAGATAAACAAACAAATAATCGAATAAATAAGAATGAGAGCGGTCTGACTTGTTAGTTTTTAAACTCAATCACGATACCTGTTCGGCGCAGAAGTACGTCAGGGAGGACATAGTTTGTCCGATGAGAAAGCCGGGCCAGGGAAAGCTGGACGTGAACGGGTCCGGGTTGCGCAGCATCTTGAACGCGTCCTCCGGAGGGTAGCCGCAGGTAGAGTTTGGGTTCTCCAGGGTATCATTAGGGATGGCCTGGAAATACTTCACCCGGAGTTGCTCGAAGCTTCCGATTTCTCCATAGCCTGAAGGCAGTGAGAAAAAAAGGGGGAAAAATAAACAAATGCAAACTGACATAGAAAAAGCTGAAAGTGGTAGTCTTAACCAACTACTTTCAGTATCAGCTTGGCGACCATTGGCACCTGTTGGATTTGAACAATACTCAACTGTTTAATCGAATTTTTGTGACATCTATGTATGAAAAAAAAATGCAGAAACAAAATCAATCAATCAATAAATCAATCAATCAATCAATTAATCATTCAAACAATAAATCAATTTATCCACTCATCCATCCCTCACTCACTCAATCAATCAATCCATCACTCAATAAATAAATAAAATATTCTTTAAACATAAGGATTAGAACCAACACTTGCTGTCGGGCGAAAGCTCGGTGGTCTAGTGGAGATGACGCCTGTCCGGTGATCAGGAGGTCGTAGGTTCGAATCCTGCTCGAGTATGTACGCCCATGATTTTTTTATCATGGCTACTACTAAAACACTGATCAATTCAGTGCTTATTTACGTCGATGTAGGGCAATTTGTCAATCAGTTGCAATGAAAACATCACGACGGAAGAATTTTCATGAATTTGAAAAACAAAAAAATCAATCAATAAATTTTGTTTGTGCGAGGATAGTCTCGATAGGTTGAAAATGAAACTTTATTCTGTGCTAAAAACTAATTTCGAAATATTTAGTGTTTGATAAAATGAGGAAGGTAGCGTTACCCAATCTACCTGGATGAATATGACTTAAACAATATTGCTGTTAACTAAATGAAACAATGCAACGAGGCACAAAAATGAATGAATAGATGAATGAATGAATGAATGAATGAATGAATGAATGAATGAATGAATAAATGAATAAATGAATAGATGGATAGATAGATAGATAAATACATAAACAATGAATAAACAGATGGATAAATAGGATAGAAAAACGAATCAGAAAACGATGAACAACATTCACTCTTTTCTTTTCACTTCTTTTCTTTTTTCATTGCAGACTGCATTACAACTCTTGATCGGATTGTCCGAAATTCTTAACACTTCACAACTATGACGTAATACCCGCTTTCTCACATTCATCGATTTCACGTGTTTAGTGCGTTCACATTCACTTTCACAAAACAAGTAAAGTTTTTTAGAGTGAGTAATACGGAGTCTGCCGTCTTCTGGATATTTATTTTAGCAACGATATATTAGATTATGAGTGTGAATAATGCAGAGCTGGTATAATACCCACAAGACCTGGGGTCTCTTGCTGTGTGAGGAACAATACTGCAAGAGCCCCGAGGTGTTTTTAACAAGATTAACAATACAAAATCTGCTCTCAAAGTCATGCGACCTTTTTTTTTTTTTCGTAACAGAATATGAAGCATGAATGCATACACAATCGTAGACGTGAAGTCTGAGGTTGTTGCCTATTTTCCCGTATAAGGAAGGCCATATTGTATATGAACGAGGTTCAAGTAGAGTGGCGTCAGGCATATGTTGAACGGTGACTTACTTTCTCACAAGGATTAAAGGTCCTGTCTACCTTTGGGAGCAGTGATTTTAAAAATGTTCAAGATATCACCTTTGATACATATTTGTGGGTCAGTTGTATCACAAAACATCCTACCATATAAATTTTTTGAAATAAAGCCTAAAATCTAGGGAGATATCACTAATTTCTCATTAAACCATAACTGTAGACGGTTTAGTCCGGAAACATTCTTATTATAACTATTGCTCACATTTTGTATATTCAACAATACTTAACACTGATTATACTGGTTCAAATTTTTACATTGGTTGTTTCCATCTCTAACTCACATTTTAGGACTATTTGGAAGCACTAATGCTGGGTTTTTGTTTCATCTGCAAATGGTGAATTATGCCTCTAAGGGTTAGGGTTAGTGTAAGATGGAAAATTGGGACCCTGAACATTGGTTCATTTAGAAATCCAGTCCATCCCAAACCCTGTTTACAATTCCCACAGTTTTAAAGTTCCTATATCCTTTCATTAGCAATGTCATTAAACTTCCCAGTTAACTTCTCATGTAATAGCCCACCATCACAATATACCATTGTATTCCTCTAGTAATCCCCAATTAAACTAATTAATCTTATCTTTTCTTCCCCTGCCAAGCTCAAGGCAATCCACACTTATGTATTTACAATTCCCACAGTCAGTCCTTTGTCCAGTCTTATGTAACATGTAACCAAAGTAATTCTTACGTCAAATACCCCTTGCTTACTAACCCTGCTATATCTGACCCTAACATGTTGGGAGGGGTCATTCTGGACGCCCTTGTCTTGGGCAGAAGTCCTCAACTGTGATTCTCCCTGCCATCAGATATGTGGCTATGTAGTGACATTAGGGAGCGGTCTTATTCGCTTTTATTCCAGTCCTATTTCGTTTGTTTTGCATAGAAAACCATGATTAAAACCTTCCAATTGAAATTGCCAAATACTTGGCTTGTCGTAAGGTGGATGTGCTGTGTAATGCTCATCTCAATTAATTTCAATAGTAACACGTCTTTTGGTACAATCACCCTCTTTCTGCTCATGCGCAGAGTGGAACCAGGAAATAGCTTTTCGAGCATTTGTCTTGGTGATTGTCAGACATGCAGTCAACCCACGGAGCTAAAACTATGGAGCTACGCAATTGTAAAACCAAGGAGGTAGAGGTCCTTTAAGTACTTACTGATAGCAGGTCTACTCCATTCATGCTATGCCTAGCTAGCATTTTACATAGAAACGGCTGCCTCAAAGTCTAGCAAGTAGGGGGGGGGGGGGGAGTCTCCCTCAACAAGCTCTGCAGGTGGTCAGAGGCAGCCGCTGCCTTTTGACCACGGCCGAGCTGTTCAACAAGGGAGGCGGGAAACCAGCAGCTTTCCGCCACCTGACTGGTCAACATTTTGTGGCAAGCTTCTTCTTCTTCTTCTTTCAATAAAGTACAGGCCACCTTGTGGTGTATCAGCGTACTGGTAATGTGTTGTGGTGTATCAGCGTACTGGTAAAGCTTGTCCCATGGGAACTCCGTGGTGAAGGGCACTCCTTCGCAGGGGAATTATTCGTGACTCGTTGGACCTGCTCGTGTGTGGATCACCCGAGGCCAGTCGTAGCTCCATGTGTATACTCACTATAGGCATAAATACTACGCGCATTATTCATGCAGTATGCAACACATTATACGTCTGTTTAGATAGATAAACGGCGTTAAGGTGCCACTAACACCATATGTTATGGGCAAGTTAATGCCCTTACAATTACTTTACTGACGATTAAATCAACTCAAATATGAAACTGTGATATTGTATTATGATACACGTGATATGAATTACGTGTTCTATGCAGGCCTATCACCTTTTCAGATCTCAGTTAGGTTTATTTTCACATTTCTCCAAAAGAAAGAGACAACAGCACTTTGCGACAACACAAAATACGTAACAAAACAAAACTAATTTCACACACACACACACACACACATCGTAAAACCTACATTTACGCTACCGGTACGCTGATATTGCTGAATTGCAAGTGTACATTCATATGCATACAATTGAATAATAATGATGATGATGATGATGGTTATGATAACAATGATGATGATAATACAAATAATAATAATAGCACCTGTAACAATAACAACAACAAAAACAGAAAAGAGTGAAAAAAGGGGAAAAGGAAGAAGAGATGAAATAATAACAACTGATACCTCTATTAAATCAATAACGACAAAAAAAAAATAGACCTTAGATATCAAAAAGTGAATGAGCTTACTGAGAATCATGAGAATTATTCCGCCGATGATGATGATGAACACCTGCACCGTGTCGGTGTACATGACGGCAGCAAGACCACCTGGAGTTTGTGAGGAGGAGGAAGAGGAAGAGGAGGAGGATGAGAAAGTGGAAGAGGAGGAGGAGGAAGAGGAGGAGGAGGAGGGGGAGGAGGAGGAAGAGGAGGGGGAGGAGGAGGAAGAGGAGGAGGAGGATGAAGAGGAAGAGGAGTAAGAGGAGGAGGAGGAAGAGAAAGAGGAGGAAGAGAAAGAGGAGGAGGAGAAGGGGAGGATGGGGAGGGGTAATGTCGAACAGTAGTTGAGTTAACAACAATATCGGCATGCTTGTCTAATTGCACTCCTTGTGAAAGATGGCATTAATAATGTCATTCACAAGGAATGTTGGACATCTCATTACAGCAACAACAAAGACATCAAAAGGAAGAAATTGAATATTAAAAAAAGAAAAAAAAAAAAACACGGTCCTGTTAGACATCGAAGGAGCTGAGTAGTACATGTAAGTAGGGAGAGCAAATCACCTCAATGGTACGAGCAAGGAGGTGGAGGACTTGCCTGCTCTTGTAGTAGCTCCATGTTTAAAGGGAAGGTAAACCCAAAGAACAATGTGGATTGAGTGAAAGCAGCAACATTAGTAGAACACATTAGTGAAAGTTTGAGGAAAATCGGACAATCGATGCAAAAGTTATGAATTTTTAAAGTTTTGGTGTTGGAATCGCTGGAGGAGGAGACTACTAGAGGACATGACGTATGAGTGGACAACAATACAAAGAAAATATAAAGGAAATTCAACAAAAATTCACTTTTCTAGAATTATGAAAGAGCAATGAACCAACCGCTTTCAGAAAGCAGGGGGAATAATTGCTACCCTTAACATATGTCAACATCAAGTTGATGGAATTTGTCATTTTCATGAAAAATGGATTTTTGCAGAATTTTCTTTATATTTTCTTGGTATTGTTGTCCACTCATACGTCATAACCTCTAGTAGTCTCCTCATCCAGCGGTTCCAACATCAAAACTTTAAAAATTCATAACTTTTGCATCGATTGTCCGATTTTCTTCAAACTTTCACTGATGTGTTCTACTAATGTTGTTGCTTTCACTCAATCCACATTGCTCTTGGGGTTTATCTTCCCTTTAACTGCATTTCACCACGTCAGCTCCACAATCGCGACTTAACATGCAAGTTGCAAGAATTCACCCATTTTACACCAGTCTATTGAAAACCAAATCAACTTTGCAACTTTTACACCAATATTGGAATAACACAACTAGAATCATTTTTATTGGTTGTACAAGGATGTTTATGTCTATCGGGTTGGGCTTCACTTACTATTTCTCTATCATTCTCATTTCCGTTATATTTCAAGTACAAAGCAACTTATGTCAAGCCCTGTGATGAAATGATGAACTAGTGGGCCTCATTTGCGTCTTACTCATGCAGTATGTTTATCATAGCTCATGGGCGTATATTAATTAGTTGATGCCGAGCTAGTGGGCCCTTATAGCTTCTAGCTCATGGGCTGTATGACTCGTGGGTTGCACCACTAGTGGCCTGTGTGTCTCGTAGGTGTCCAACTCGTGATGTCACCCGATCGTATTGGGGGCCCCACTTACCTGTGACAGTAAATACGGCTACAAAAGCCAGTAAAATGGCAATGGCGACGTACTGATTCCACCCGAAGGACTCCTTGATGAATATTGCACCGGAATACAGATCAACCTGTGGTTATACAGATATTTTACGAGGGTGACATCTTGGAAGATTTAAAGAAAAAGTATTTCTTATGACACAACATCAAAGCTTCTGTGACGAAACCCTATCACGGAAACTAAAAGCATTGCTTTTAGTTTCCGTTTCAGTAAGTTTAAGCTAACTTAAGCCGATTTTTATCTTTCTGTTTTTTCCTCTGGCAAAAGCTTGGAAATAAATGCATTGTGGAGGAATGAAAGGAACGACTGCATTGTGTATAATGGAAGAAAGAAAAAAACAACTACATCATTCTTATAGTGGTCAATACGAAAAGACAACAACAAACATGAGCAGAATGTTGCAAAACACATAAACACCCCCCCAAAAACCCAACAAACAACACACACACACACACACACACACACACACAAAAAAATCCGAAGCGTCATAGGTATTGTATATCAAGGAAAACATAACTTCTATACAATGATGTGTGTGTATATGTGTGTGTACAATAATTTTCTTTATTAATTATAACACAGGTATTCACCCCTCATACCCCTCACAAAACAAACAAAACAAAACAAAAGCATGGAAATTGATCGTGATATCACATCCCCCCTTTTTCAAACATGAAATCATTCGTGAGAAAGGCTGGGGGGGGGGGGGGTCAGAATTAAAACATGATGCATGGCTTTCCATCTCATGAAGAAATTATTACGTTTAGCTGACACTGTTATTCCGGTCCGATGGCGACTCGTATTTTTGTACAAAAGGCAATGCAACTTTATCCTGGCGGGTAACGAGAGGGTTTAATAATTATCATCTCACCGAAATCCTAGAGACGATGTAGAGAAAGATGGACATACAGGCCAGGTAGATTCGGATCCGATGACCGCCGAACCTCTTCATCATAAACTCCGGTAATGTGCATACCTATTTCGGATAAAATTGAAAAAAAAAAAGTCACACGCACGTTCAAGTACTCCGTATCCGTTGCTATTTTCGCGTACAGATATTTTCGCGAAGTAGGAGGTCACAGACATTTTCATGAGATGCTGTTTTCCCGAATTGATACGGACGCTATCTTCAAATGCATTCTTCAAAACACATTTTCGCGTGTTGTTAAAATTCACCATCGAACTGTGATTCGCGAAATTCGCGAAAGTATTCTTCGCAAAAATAACAGCTTTTATAGTAAAATATCTGCATTCCAATAACGAGGACCTTTCACTAAGGCCTCTAACGTTATATTCAAGTGAGTGTATTTTCGGTTACTTTTGACAGAATCAAATACAAGTGAACAAACAAATAACCAAACAAAGAAATCCCACAACGTAAAGACCGCAACAAATCATTAACGCCATTCCTTACCTGTCTGCTATCACAGTAGACAATTTTATTTGTGAGTACTATCTCGTTATTACAAGAAAGTATCATAAGCTGCAAGGTTTTAGTAAAAAAAAAAAAATAATAATGATGTCTGTTTATAGACACCTGTTTTCTCGATATACACTGTACTGTACTACATGTATGATTATAATGGTCTGGATCTTGATATTTCATTGCATGTTTTTCAAAGTGCTTTGTTTGAAACATTATGATGTATATTCACGTGTTTATATGAATAATATTTATAATATGTTTGATGCAGAATAATAAATATCTTAGTGGGAAAAAAAATCTGTCGTCATGTAGTTGCCATTATGACATTATAAAGGTATCTGTAATCAATTTCATGATGAATGTATTTTAACCCTTTGTGTGGCATGTTCATTTCCTGTCCATTGGATTGTGTGTGAGATTAGTGCCCAATTAACTCAGAAATTGGTATAAAAAGGGTTAACACGGAAATACCTTGAGTTGTACTTGAAAGGATCGAAAACAGGGGGGGGGGGGAGTCAGTTTACGAACAGACGAACAGATGAAGGAAGACGGACGAAAAGAGATCGCAATAACCTATTGACTCGGGTGAGCCAAACTAAAATCGGCACAATCCGAGAAACCGGGCGAATGAAGAACACAAGAAGATTATTGCTGAATAATGGGCTATAAACCTACCCCAGATGCGATGTAGACGGGAATGAAGAGATAGGCCATGATGGGCAGCTGACTCAGACCCTGTGAAGACAAACAAACAGACAGACAAAACGTGCATGAAAAGTTGTGAAAAACACTTTACAAGCGACAGCTCCTCCGATCGTTGCTTCATTCGTTAATTATATTTTGGTTGGTTGATTGGCTGTACTTATTTCTGATTTTTCTCTCTCCAAGTACATAATGACAAATCAATATAACAATTGATAGAGTATGCAAATCAATCAAACAATCAAACAAACAAGCAAACAAAGAAAGTCATACAAATCAATACAGTAAATTTGGTAACATCGCCGTGCCTGATAACATGCAATATGAATTAAAGCAAGTTTTATACTGCATTCATATGTGAATGCGGGATAAATCAGTACATGGGACATCATTATTAACAAAGTTTGACATAGATAAGGTTCTATTACATCCAATTACACTACAACACCAGTCAAACCTACACGTAATTATAATTATCAAACGAACTGTCTTACTCAATGGTCCGAATTCACGAAGGTGGTACAAATGTGTCGCAGGGCCTATTTCGTTACGCAATCAGTCATTTCGTCGATGAAATGACTGATTTCGTAACGAAATAGGCCATGCGACACTTGGCGCTCCATACAAATTGTCCATGGTTTAAACAGGGAGGTTTCTTCTCACCTCCCTGGTTTAAACCATGGTTTCAATTGTACCACCTTCGTGAATTTGGGCCTATGTGTATTCCTCAAGAGCATTGAATTCGTGCTTTAAAAGAAGACCATCTTTGTGTACGAGGTAAAATGCTTGGCTTTGAAACCGAGTGTACAAATAATCACGATTGAAAGAATGTACACGACATGTCTTCGTTTTATTTTTTTCCTAGTTTATCTTTAATTACTACACTGTATGCAGTACACCACACTACAGAGACGCATGTTTGTTAAAAAAAACACACGCACACACACACCCACAAACACAAACTGAAGTTAAAAATTTGAACATCTAATATTTTTACTATCAATTATTTTACGCAACATCTGGAAAAATAATGACTGAAAAATGGAAGTGGTTTTGTTACCGCAGAATTATATTTTGAAGCGTCCAAATATTTCAAACGTACATGTGCTTTATCCAACTTTGAAGTAGCTCTGTAGCAAAAAGGAAATGCTAGGCCTACCTCCTCAGTAGAACTGATCGATAGGCACTTGTACCACGGATATTATTCGTTTGATAAATATATATATATATATATATATATATATATATATATATATATATATTTTTTTTTTTTTTTTTTTTTTTGGTTCAATTTATAGTTCGCATTCCCGTGACATGCTACTACAGTCCTCAAAGCAGACATCATTCTCCACGCCTTTTGTGAGGAGCTAAATCAAGCACCCGGTTGATTGCCCGTGAAATCACAACTCCAAATTGTCGTTCTTCACATTTCGTGCACAGTTCTGCTAGTGGTGATCAGGGAGGTGGGCCACCTCCCTGTGGTGATATAACACTCTACTGTTGGGTTTTTATGTAGGGAAGATTGCACACGGAATACTTTAGTAAGAAGGAACGCTAACAGACAGAATACACTGCTTTGTTTTCTTCAAGGCTGTTTCACTTATCTTTCTACATTTTATTGCACCTATTAACATGTAATTGGGGGGGGGGGGGTAACAACCCTTTTCAAGGTTAACTTCTTACGTGTGAGCTCGTCTCACACAGCATGCACCCTGACTTGAATGCAATTGCAATAAACCTCCTGATAAGAATGAAGCTTCTAGTCAGGGTGTAACTGTGCATGCTGTGTGAGACGAGCTCACACGTAAGAAGTTAAAGGGTGTGTACAGTTCTGGTCGAGGTGAAGATTTAGCTTTTAACGTTTTGTGAGATATTCAGAAACCACTCTATGAGATGTCAAAGAGCATGCGGGTCTAATGGGGTGTCAAAAGTTTATTCGATGAAAATCGGTTTTGAAATGGCTGAGATATCCAAAAACAAGGTGAAACAAAGAGATACTAACAAAGTTGGGGCATGTCGCCTTTTATTATTAACACTTTTTTGGATATCTCAGCCATTTGAAAACCAATTTTCATCAAATAAACGTTGAATCCTTCTTAAAATAACATGCTCTTTCATATTTCATAAGAGGCTTTTCTCACTTACGAATGTTCAAAACATGAATCCCTACCTCAACCAGTACTGTACAGTCCCTTTAAAGGGACTGTACAGTACTGGTTGAGGTGGGGATTCATGTTTTCAACATTCCTAAGTCAGATAATGAAAAGCCTCTTATGAAATATGAAAGAACATGTAATTTTAAGAAGGATTCAACGTTTATTTGATGAAAATTGGTTTTCAAATGGCCGAGATATCAAAAAAAGTGCTAATAATAAAAGGCGACATGCCACAACTTTATTATCATCTCTTTGTTTCACCTTGTTCTTGGATATCTCAGCCATTTCAAAACCGATTTTCATCGAGGAAACTTTTGATACCCCTTAGAACTGCATGCTCTTTGACATCTCATAGAGTGGTTTCTGAATATCTCGCAAAACGTTAAAAGCTAAATCCTCACCTCGACCAGAACTGTACACACCCTTTAACCTTGAAAAGGGTTCGCGACGCGGGGACAGCCACAAGAGATCTTATCTTTTTTACAACTGACCGTTCACATTGGTATCTCATCTGTCCCCGAGCTGTGGGGGCAATTGGGGCTTGGGGCGAGCTCTGCCAGGCATAGCGCATGCGCACATTTGATGACCACAGCTGGACGCGATCAATTTCGCCCCAAGGTCACTCTCCCCTCCAAATCTTGTCCCCGCACCCGACTTGCTTGGCGGGGACGGGGGGACAAGTCCCAGTGAGCGTTCACATTATGGTTTTGGAGGAGAAAGTCCCACAGCTCGGGACTTTCCCCGCGTCGCGGGGACCAATGTGAACGCGGGGTAGTGGGGCCAATGAGAAGGAAATCCGAGAGAGCATACACTGGTCTTGTATAATGGCTTCAAAGTTTATTTGATGAAACTTGTAAATGGCTGAGATATCCGAAAGCAGAGAGGTCCTATTGTATGAAATTTGGGACTAATCACAGGAATATAGTACATTTGTTTTTACTCTGTTTTCGATATGTTCGATATCTCAGCGATTTCAAAACGAATTTCGTCAAATAATCTTTGAATTCCTCTTGCAATTGTATAAGTTTTTTGATATTTCATGATTGGTTTCTCATTATGTTACAAAAAGTTAAAATCTAAATCCTCCATCTCAACCAAACTTGTAACATTCCTTTGTAACCTAATCTTGTATACAACAACAAAGGTTCTCCCGTGTGAGACATTGGTTTTGATAATAATTATACCGAGTACTATGATTCAGACCACCATGTCGCAGACACAGTTAAGTTATTAGGAAATAGAGGGTCGTGACAGATTAATCAGAGAATCAAATCTGCAAAGACTCTAACAACAGACATTATTAGACAAACATTTCTACATATTTCTCATATTACTTCTCAAAAGAATCTCAAAAGTATATCGAGGCGGGAAAGTACGTTCTTTGTAATGATAGGAAAAGTCACCACTTCATTCCCCCTCGTCAGTTGTCTTTTAACAGCAAAATATATTGATCTAGGCCTATATTCGTTCTGCACGGTTTTTGCAATGTTAAATATCAATGCTATGTCGTCCCGCCAAGAACGAAGTCTTTTTTTTTATTGCTAAGTTATTTATATAGTTTAATACTAACCAATGATATTTATCATTGGCCGATATTAAACGGCACAGGTGCAAGCCATAAAACATGATTTAAATGTAAAAAGAAGAATAAAAGGTATCGGTGAAAGCGCCGCATGTCACTCTAAAATAAATGCACGAATCACAGAAAAGCATTTCAGAATGAGAAGTAAATCGATAACTGTCTTTAGAGTGAATCGATTTCATATCATTGTGACGCAACGACCGAGGACCGCACCGATGGTGACCGAACACAATCGGTCTTTTACATCATTGCCAGTGTTTGTTCAGGAAAGTCGATTCATATATCCTTGAGTCTCTCTAATCGGGTTATTGCTCCCATGAAGGTCGTTCGTTGATCTTGCGAGAGTAGATCTATTGTAATTGACAACGGCGGAGTGATCATTCAAAATGTGCTACCGAATGTGTCCTTTATATCAAAATACTCGGTTCTGTGCCATAACGTGTAGGCCACTGCGGTGTTATGTCACGTTGTGATATGTACTGAAATGACAGAAATTTCTTTTCTCAGCTGCATAAATATAAAACTTGCCTAAAATAACCTAAAATAAAGAGGGACAAATGTTAAATCTGAGATATTTCTTGATACGGGAATATGCTTTTTACCTGTATTAGCCAAAAATAACAATTTGTCCAAATTTCATATGTAACATACATGAAAAATTGTGAGGGCATGACATCATCACTCGCTTATTTGAATATTCATAAGGACTGGCCAAGAAATGTTTTCCGAAAAAAAAAAACAATGTGAAATTTCAAAATGTCATATCTTCCTTTCCTATCCGATTCTTGTTCATTTTGGAAACCTTCTGCAAGATTTTTTTTTTCTCTTTTTCTTTTAGAGTTTATTTATTTTTAGGGGTAGGTTTCCTCTTTAAACGCTAATATGTCCTGTTAAGACCCAAGTCCTAGTAATTAGCTTGTTGGTCTATTTAGACGGCGGAAGTAAAACAAGTAAAACGAAGACGCAATGCAATGCGTGCGAAAACATGAAATCGCTCATTGAAGTATTTCATTTCATTTCCATTTCATTTCATTTCATTTCATTTCATTTCATTTCATTTCATTTCATTTCATTTCATTTCATTTCATTTCATTTCATTTCATTTCATTTCATTTCATTTCATTTCATTTCATTTCATTTCATTTCATTTCATCCCAACGCACGAGGAATCACAGACGAAGATTTCAGAAATCGATAGCTGTCTTCAGGGAATCGATCTGACTACATCGATACGAATACCGTGGAATGCGTTGAGAGCACAGAACTCTTAAGAGTTCTGTGGTTGAGAGTGGCCAAAGACAATCGGAAGTTTACATCATGGAGCTAGCTCACATGCTTACATCAACGCCAGTATTTGCCTAGACAGGAGAGTCTGGCGATCGAGGACAAACCGGGTCATCTTACGAGGGTAGTTTGATTGATACAGTTTCGAAACCGATGTGCGTATTTACAAGCGGCAAACGGAGGACGTAACAATCAAATTGTGCGACTGTTTGGTCTTGCCAGCTCCATGGTCTTACCAGGTGGATGCTGCTCTTTCTATACCTCCCAGGGGTGTTTCATAAAGCTGTTCGTAAAGTTACGAAGGACTTATGAACGACTGGTGATCAGTTCTTGTGCTGAATTATTTTAATTCTGAAAGTATAGCACATCAGAACTGCAACTGACCACCAGTTGTTCGTAAGTCGTTCGTAACTTTACGTGTTCAACTTTATGAAACAGGGCCCTGGTCTTACTTATTTACGTCGGTGTATCTATCTTTTTCATCTTTACTATTATGGATTTATATTGCGCTAAATCCACTCTATAGAGTGCTCAAAGCGCTACATGCTAATTATTACCCCGGTGTCTGGATACCTTTATTTCTCTCCAGCACTGACAGTGCTCACTCTCCACTCCCCGGGGAGCATTCCAGCCAGTCGCCATTTTACAGGCGCGCACATGCTGATAAACTAACATTATTTTTTTTTTTTTTGAAGCGCCAAACACCGAAAGGTGGACATGTTCGCTATACAAGTAGCCATTATTATTATCATAATAATAACTATTATCATTATTATTGTTGTTGTTGTGATTGTTATTATATTATTAGTATTATTATCATTATTATTGTTGTTGTGATTGTGATTATCATTATTATTATTATTACTATTATTATTATTATCATCATCATCATCATCACTATTTTTGATATCATTTGGTATCATTATTGTAATTATTTTTACTATTATTATTATACTGTAAATAGTGTTCTCGGAAAATTAATGACACCACAACGTGTAGTAAGAACTACGATGTTATTTGTTATCCCCTTGTACTACGAAAACTCTTTGACTTGACATTTCAGTTCAATGACATTTATTTCCAGGAAATATAAATTAAGTATAGATAACATGCGAGGCGTATAGTTTTGGTTGAGACCTAATTTCAGGTTTCTAACATTTTTTGGGTGAGATAATGAGAAATCTCTTATGAAATATGAAAGAGCATGTAATTCCATGAGGAATTCAACGTTTATTTGATAAAAAATTGGTTTTGAAATGGTTGAGATATCCAAAACAGAGCGATTCAATAAAGTGTGGGACCCACATTTTATTACGATTGCTTTGTTTTACTTTGTTTTTGGATGTTTCAGTCATTCCAAACCCGATTTTCATCAAATAAACTTTGAATTCCTCTTGAAATAGCATGCTCTGTACTATTTATAAGTGTTTTCTTGGTATCTCACAAAAAGTTAAAAGCCCAATTCTCATCTCCACCAATACTGTACTATCCATTTAAACATACAAGGGGCATATCTCTAAAACACGTGATGAGAGTTCTCTTCTCAGAAATGAATTTAGTTTTCCATAAAATGGAGTATCATAACGAAGATACACACTGTACAAACCAGAGGTGAGGAAAAAATGAGCACGCAACCGAGCTATATCCGAGCAAACTCTTGATGTTGGCTCAGATCAACGCTCTCTGAGCCTACTAATTCGCTCCTTAAACAGAGAGCCACACACAACTAGTACCCTATATAGGCTTCAAAGGAAAGCTGGAATCAAATTAATCAATTGCAGACACAATCACCTATATAACTTTGTTCAGTTCGTTCAAATTGTTTAAAAAATTATACCCGTTGACTCCCTTTCTATTCCTACCCCCTGAGGTTCTACCATAGCGGTCCACTTTCATCCTCAGTAATCAAGATGTGAGCTTACACTGCTCTCTTTCCATGCAAAACTAGCGTTTAACCCTTTACTTGTATCGCTTTTGTCTTATAATTCACATCTCTTCTGTACTTCCATTTATGAAATCAAGACGAAAACAGAAAGGACAAAGTAAATACCGGTAGGTGGAAATCAAGATTTTTAAAACAAAGTGGGAGTCATCGATGGTGGCATTAACAAAGCGCTTTAAAGGCCCCCTGAAATCCAAATGCATGTTGATTTGTGGAATGTACCTTCCCCTCGACTCAACATAACTTGCATGTTTCTGTGATATTAATGTGACTAACAATAGACATGGTGAGGGAACATGCAAGTTATGCTGAGTCGATGGGAAGGTGCATTCCAATGTCTCTTGTTAAACAATCAGTACTTTAGCAATGATTGACAGATGAGGTCATCTGAGGAATATTGGCTTGGAAGGATGTTCCCACGTAATCTGAAGAAAAATAGAAGAAAAAATCGTTAAAAAATATATGGAATGTTTCTAGATATTCGTTTCGCCGCAGAACAAGTGATGTTGAGGGTATCATAAATCAACACAAATCAACATGCTTTTGGATTTCAGGGGCCCTTTAAGCACAACGAAGCGTCCAATGCAAAGATGTTATGAAGCTTTCCCTCAAGGTTAACTAACAGTGACTGGCCCAAACCTCTCAGGCAACTCGTAGAAAATGAAACATTTTTTTTTTCTTTTTAAAGCTGGACCCAGTAAAAACTGATAGAAAGACCGAAAGCATACCCTTCATCATGTAGAGCAAGGTCCTATTTTCGGCGTTGAAGGGTTATAGGCCTACAGCAAAACATCTTTTCAAAAGATCAAAAGCACTGAACAGGATTCGAAATCGCATTTATAGGGTTTCCACCAAGCCCATTAGCCTAATCATCATTAACATGATAGCGCTTGAGTTGTGTGTCCTCGCTGTGTCAGAGACATCGGCTGTGTATAGGTGGCCTCACACTATACAATTTTTCTTGCGACTGCTTGCGGTTTCTGGAAGTCGCACGCGGTTCTCGACCGCACTTGGAGGCGGGACTTGGAGGCGGGACTCGACCGGGACTTGGAGGCGTCCGCAAGCCTTGCGACCTCCTTGCGGCTGCTGTCAAATTTTGAACATGTTTAAAACCTTGCGATCGTCTGCGGTTGCCTCTGCGATCCCTTGTGACCGGCTGAAATTTCGCAAGCCTTGCGGTCGTTGCGCTCACACTATGAGACTCGATGATTGCGATCTGGCAACCGCAAAAGATCGCAAGCGCTGCGATCGAAAAAAACGCATAGTGTGAGGCCACCTTAAGACATTGAGACTCTAAAGGGATCGTATAGTTTTGGTTGAGACCTAATTTCAGGTTTCTAACATTTTTTGGTGAGATAATGAGAAACCTTTTATGAAAAATGAAAGAGTATGTAATTCCATGAGGAATTCAACGTTTATTTGATGAAAATTGGTTTTAAAATGGCTGAGATATCCAAAATAGAGCAATTCTAATAAAGTGTGGGACCCACACTTTATTATGATCGCTTTGTTTACTTTGTTTTTGGATGTTTCAGTCATTCCAAACCCGATTTTCGTCAGATAAACTTTGAATTCCTCTTAAAATGGTATGCTCTGTACTATCCTAAGTGTTTTCTTGGTATCTCGCAAAAAGTTAAAAGCCCAATTTTCATCCCCACCAATACTGTACCATCCCTTTAATTTGGTACAGTGATGGAAGAGTATGGAGAACCACATTCGAAAACACTTGAAATACACGAAAAACAAACATGGCTCATACTATATTTTGATGCACGTATTAATGTGGAAAAATACGCCATTTCAATTTCAAATTCAAATTTAACTTCATCTTTCATTTATTCGATAGCAGAGTTAATTTACTTGACAGCATATCATTTGAAAGCATAGTAGAAAGAAATGTCCCGACTCCACTTTTAACGTCCCCTACGTTGCAACTCTCGATCCACGAGACTACGAGTTCGAGGTTCGAGGTTCGAGGGTGGTATAGTATTTCTTGAGGTGAGGATTCAGCCTGAAAATCTTTGCGAGATACCTATAAAACACTTTTCGAAATGTTCAAGAGCATACAAGTCTAAGAGGAATTCAAAGTTTAGCTGAGGAAAATCGTTTTTGAAATGGCTGAGATATCAAAACACAAAGTAAAACAAAGCGACCCTAATAAAAGGTCGGTCCCAAGATTAGGATTGTATCATTTTGGATATCTAAGCCATTTCAAAACCAATTTTCATCAAATGAACTTTGAATTCCTTTCAGAATTAGATGCTATTTCATATTCCATAACAGGTTTCTCATTGTCTGGACAGACATCAAGACAAGTTGGAAACTTGAAGCCCCATCTGATAAACCGAAACTGTACCTTTCCTTTAAGTGGTCAAATATTAATGGCACGTCCAGCCCAGGCCAAAGTCTTCGCAATTGAATTGCTGGTCAATATTAGACTGCGAAGGAGAAAACAAGTCGTAAACATAAAACCAATGAAGGAATGTGTTCGCGTTCGAAAACACGGAATCGATTACCGAAGCATCGCATTTTATATAATACGAATCACAGGCGTCAATCTCAGAAATCGATCGCCGTCTACCCTGAATCGATACGACTACAAACTGACAAAGACGTAACGACCGTTCGGACCGCGCCGAAGACTATCGGAACAATTGTCGGAAGTTTACATCACCGTCGGTGTTTGTCGAAGAAAGTCAATTCCTCGGGTTGTTTTTGTCCGTGAAGGTCGTCTATCTCCCGTGGAAAGCTCGACGGTAACTTCTCAAGAGAGTTTCCAAACCGGTGTGTGTGTGTGTGAGTGTGTGCGTGTGTGTGTGTGTGTGTATGAGGGTGTGTGTGTGTGTGTGTGTGTGTGTGTGTGTGTGTTTGCGCCATCAACTGGCCATAACGCGTATGAGTATTGCAGTGTTATGTCACTTCGTGTCCCTGAATTATGAAAACCCTATACTAAGCAAATTATCGACACTATGGCTCAAATCAACGCTCTCTGGTCCTAAAAATTCTCTAGATCAGAGATTTTATAAACAGGCCTCAACGTTATTAGACTTAGAAGGGAAAACTGGAAGAAAATCTATTACTTGGATAAATGCTAGGCCTATATACACGAATTAATTCTAGGATTTTATACTTCGTTAATGCCTGAAAGAAAGCTTACCTGTTAAATTCCTCTGTATATTCCGATGCTATACCCCCGAGGATCCACCAAAGCCGTCTACTTTCATCACTGATTAGGCTTACTTACCACATGGAGCTGTGTAGCTCCATGCTTACCACGATGACTGCATCATGTGATTGTGAAGTTACACTCATGCCTTTCTTCATGAAAACTACGTTTTTTCCCTTTATCGTATTTATTGCACCGGTCTTCCTCGTAGGTCGTGAACTTTGTTTGGTTTATTTAAAATCAGAATAATAAAAAAATAATGGATAAAATAAACCAAAACGAAATGTCCAGAGTCGTCGCGGTCTTCGACATACGCCTATACCTGTTCAGGCACATCGAAGTGTCCAACCCCAAGATGTCATGAAAACCATGAGCTTGTCTTGTACAATGAGCAATAATGGTAGCTCCATGCACGATGAAAGTTCCACGATAAAATTCCCACGATATCTATAATTACTATGGACATGTATGGTCCCTGGTTTAGTTCACTGAGGTCTCAGTGGTGATCTGTACCTCATCTCTCTTGTAGCCTCCGTGCTTGTAGCCTCCCTGCTTGTAGCCATGCCTTTTAATTCTTTCACCCTCCCGGATAGCCACAAGTAACCGCCCCCACACCCCCCCCCCCCCCCTCAGTAAACGCACCTGACCACTGGCAAAAGTTACCGTGAGACCCCAGATCGAGTACAAAACTGATTTAACCGGGTCATTTGAGTGGACAGTGGAGCTACAAAATTACATATTATTGTATTTATACGTGGCTACATAGGTTTGATCTGGGAGGCAAGAACAATTCTTTTTAACCCCCTGGTTTGATACAGACCAAGGATGCACTGTTAGCCGAGGAGACAACGACGTACAGTAACTCCTTTGGTGGGCTGTATGAACCGCTATGGATGCTGCAGTTGCTATTTGGTGCCACCAACATGCAACTCCTCCCCTTGCGGCCTTATCCCCTTCCAAATGTCAGTTTTCAGCATTGGGATTACATCTGCTGGTGATGCTCAAAATCTGTTATTTTCTCGTTAATACTCAATTAATAAGAATCTGTAGCAGGTTGCCAAAAACAAAGTTCAGTTTCCAGTAACCAGGGTCCCTTAACTACTTAAATTTGAACAAAAGGGTTACAGTCTGAAAGCTTGGAGAAATTTGGGAAAACGGGGAAGAGTAATCTTTACCAATACTGCCTCTTTATTGTTATCTTTTTTTTTTGGGGGGGGGGGAGGTGGGGAGAGGTTCCTTTTGTGTGTGGTTTCTTTCTTTCTCTCTCTCTTTTACTAATCAGTTTGCCACTAGAAACCTAATTGTAGAAGTGGTACTAATCAAACAACTTGGACGACTTGGACGTTAATAGGACGGGGAGGTGGGGAGAGGTTCCTTTTATGTGTTTGTTTGTTTGTTCATTTTCCATCTGAGAAGATGGCTGGATAGCCCATATTCAGCTACGTTAAGCTGGTCTTCCAGTTATGGGGTCCAGTTGGATGCGAGGTGGAACCACTTCACCGGATTAAACACCCTGCTCTTTGCGATGAATGAATGAAGCGGGATCTTTTACGTGCATGAGTTGTTACTCTCTCATACACGGGACCTCCATTTTATGTCCTATCCGAGGGACAGAGTGTTTTGCCTCTTGCTAGAGGGGACGGTATGTTTACACACAACATTGCTCAGTCCAGACTTCGGGTTCGAACCCGGGCCGCGTGATCGTGAGGCAGACGCGCTACCGACTGAGCCAACTCACCGCCCTTGTGTGCATTCTTTCTTTCTCTCTTTCTCTCTCTCTTTTACTAATCAGTTTGCCACTAGAAACCTAGTAGGAGTGGTAATAATCAAATAACTTTGACGACTTGGACGTTAATAAGACGTTAATTGTGCTTGGTTTGGTGTTTAGCTGTGATAATGGATTGCATTTCTAATGAATATGAATACAGTATGTCATAGTAGGCCTATATTATATCGCATAAATAAGCCAGTTCACAGTTACAATCTGAGCATGTGCAGATAAAGGTCATTGCAGACCTTCTCTTGAAATGGATTTGCAACCGAGGTATTCAAAACCTAGATAGGGCTTCTTGACAACTGTGTTGTAAATGAACCAGGTGCAGATTGGTATTTACAGGTGAATGTGCATTCTTTTCAGCAACATTGACAAAAGCCATTCATGCAGCACTAACATGTAAATTTACACTTCCTGCATTGCTGTTTTCAACTGCTCCTCTTGAAGACTATTCCATGTTTTGCAAAGTCTGTGGTTGGAGAGGTCATTGCAGACTAGTGCTAACTGTGAACTGGCTTATACAGATAGAATATATAGAAAAGTGAATTGAACTGAGTCATTCTCAACTTCAACCATCCCCTCCCCCCTTCCCTGTAGGTCTGCCAACATTCCCACATCTATACATCAGAGAGATTCCACACTGCAATCAAGGAGATATCTGTGTGTTACATGCATTTCAACGGGCGAAAATAATTCCCAAATGAGGGAGATTTTAATATTCTCTTATTCAGACATGAACAGATTTTGACATTTTCAGGGATACTTGGCAGCTCTGCCCAAGAGGGAGAGAGAGAGAGGGAGAGAGGGAGAGAGCAAAGAAAGCATGATAATCACACCAGAATTCTTTAAGAAAATGGTCTTGTAGCAGTATAAACTATGTTAAGTTGAAAAAAAAAAGTATTTTCAATTTTTCAACGAATTGGAGAGGATACGTGAGAGAAAAAGAGGAAGGCGGGGAGGAGAACTTACGTTGATGTCGAAAGCTGCTGGCGATAGTCCTGTCACGGCAGCATCGCCCGCCAGACCGACGAAATGCTCGCTGCCGATATTGCTGGCCCATATTGACGCACCAACCTTCAAGAAACAAGAATTATATATATATATATATATATATATATATATATATATACTTAAAGATAACTTGCTTTGTAAATGTCATAAAGTTTACGATATTGGTTTTCGTAATCTGTTCCATACAACAAATAAAATCAAAGTAAACTTTACTTGGTTGATCGCGATCGCGCTAGTTAGTTCATTCAATTCAATTCAATTCAGTTCAATTCAATTCAATTCAATTCACATATTTTAATTCTCACTCTTCTTCCAACAAAACATAGCACATAATACATTGGGGTGGTGTGCATTATGTAAAACGTAAAACTGTTATAAGCTACGGAAAGCATTGCATCTGATTGACTGTAAGCAATATATGTCCGACCAATTTGTAAGACAAAACGTTTCATGCATAACAACATGCCATATATATGTTGTAGATGACGTAACATTTGTATTCTTTTTTTTTTCATTTAAATGCAACTACGCCCTTCCCTCAATTCCTGATCTCCCGTTACGCTGAACCATGATGCCAGTAATGCTACCAGGACCAACTTAACATTATTCAAATGTTTTATGAAGAGTGACATCATGTTTTACAGCTTCTAACAGAAATATTGAATTTTGGTCATGGACATTAATTTTATATGAACCCCCATCTGGCTTACTAAATATACACTTGAAATCAAATTTGGCCTCTTGGGAAAGGGAGTACCTGATTTGAAAACAAAACAAAACAAAACAAAACAAAACAGCACAAGTACAAAACAAAACGAAACGAAACAAAACGGAAAGGCAACGAAGGTGACTCTGAAAAGGTTTTATAAAGGTCATCCTGGTCAGTGACCCCTGCAGGACAAATACAATAGACCAGTTTCGTAATTCCACTTTGCGCACGAGCAGAAAAGGTCACTTTTTTGAACCAGCAGACATTTCTGTTTGTTAATTCACTGAAATAAACGCATGTGTGATATGATATTCATGTGATTCTTATCACAATTGTGCTTGCTGCCGATCCACCATCAGACAACAAGCTTAGTATTTGACAATATCAAAAGAAAAAAAAAGAAGAAATTTTGTTATTGCATTCAATACAAAACAATAAAATGGACGCCTGCTAAAATAATATCTATACTATCAACTGATAGACTATTCTGGTCATCTCGTATAAACGTAAGTTCACTCTGAATACGAATTGCATAAATTGCTGCCTCAGGCAACTTTAACGGGGTGGCGCCTTTACAAAATTGAAGGGGTTGGGTGCACGCCCCCACCCCCCCCCCCCCCCAAAAAAAAAAAAAAAAAAAAATTCTCTCTTTTTTTCTTTTGTTAAAAAAAAAGAGGGGCGCACGTCCGGTGCGCCCCCTTTGTATCCGCCACAGTATACTGTTTATTATGCTGCTTTGAAAACGAGTGAAGTGCCTAACCAACTGAGCAAAAAGAAGGTCATTATGTACCAATATGGACATGAGCTAATTACAAATTGACTTAGGTTTGTTGAACTTGCATATATCATCATGGTTATAACTTTTTTTTTCTCAAACCTGTTTAACCATGGAACGAAAAAGTGTGAGGATTTTCTTACCGGAAGCCAGGTCAGGAAACGCCCCGCCAAAAAGTAACCGCTGACCGTCCCTCGATTGGATGCAAAAAGGGCCTGTGGGGGAATGGCCAATGTGGTTTGAAGAAATCAGAACAATCAAGAATAAAAATCGACAAGATGAAGACACGTGCCTAGCAAAATATTGTCAGTGACCATCCGTTTACAATCCTACCTGGACAGTTGCCTCCCCTGCCAGGCGCTGTTTACCATTGGGAGCAGTTATCGAAAAAAAAAGGAAAAAAAAAAGAGAAAAAAATGTACGGGTTATCACATTTTATGCAGAATATGTGTTGGTCAGTTGTAGCACAAAACATGCCACCATCAAAAAAAAAAAAAAAAAAGCAGTAAAGCCTGAAATATAAGGAGATATCACTATTTTTCCCAGTAACACACACAGGTAACACATAACTGTGGACGGTTTATTCTAGAAACTATCATACTTACCATTAATCATTGTTAATTATACTGAGTAACATTTTACATTGGTTGTTAACTAACTCACATTTTAGAATTATCTTGGAGCACCAAAGCGGGGTTTTTGTTTCATCTGCAAATGGCAAATAATGAATGCCTTTAAAATCGTCGTCAAATCAACAAGTTAGTCTTGTTGGAGGGTTGGAAGGGGGGGGGGGGGGGTATAAACCTAAGCTGACAAAAGAAGCTTAGCTAGCCAATAGCCAGTTAGGAAAAAAGTTCTTGAACAAATACAAAAACAATGATACTTTGAGACTGACAAAAGGCTACCCTATGATGGACATTTATTGCATGGTGATCTCTTGCTGTGAGACTACAAACACCCATGTAACACCTATTTTTGGTTGTTAAAGTGATACAGTTTGTGATATACTTAATTGCTTCTAATAGTCTCATTTCAAGAGGTTATATTTCTTTACAATAATGTATCACTGCATGCGCACAAGATAGTACGCGACTAATATACCTCATTATTACATAGTGCTACACAAGCTCTCCCCTCTCTCTCTCTCTCTCTCTCTCTCTCTCTGTGTGTGTGTGTCTGGGAGGGAGGGGGTGCTGTCTCTTTAATCTGTAGTTAATCCATTGTTATAATAGTCATTTTTTTTTAATATTATATTTTACATAAGGGGGAGTGGATGCTCGTATATACTTACATATATTCCAGCAGATAGAACTATGGCGAAGTAGGTAACCAGTGCCACATAATCCCAAGCAGTAAGTACAGCTGTCGCCATCGCCGAGATCCAGATTTCCAACAGCAACTAGGTTGATGACACCTGTGGTGTATTACAAATGTATTGACATTGACTACACTGCAAAAAGTCCGGTGTTAATGAAACACCGAGCTGGTGTTAAATTTCCGGAGCTCATTTGTGGTGTTAGATTAACACCTCCGGGTGTCACTTCAAAATATAAAATTGTTTTTTGAACAGTTTCTTAGTTACTGTTCTACTTGTTGATTTTGAACTTCAACAAGACGATCAAGAATTTTCCGATAAAGTACTTGATTTTTGAAAAAAAAAAATGTGTGAACACATTTACACCACAGTAACACCAGTTGGTGTGGTCTCCTATGCGAAATGAGAATGTTTTCAAACTTCATAAAATCACAATGAACGAGGATAATGACAAAATGCAGCTTCACGTTGGGTGCTCACGGAAGCGAAACGAAAGAAGAGAGCATGCATTAATTCAAGGCAGGCACGGTGGTATTGTAATGGAATGACAATGCAAGGGATGGAGTAACAACAGTGTTATTCCCTTTGATCCCATGTTTGATCATGATGCCGCCACCAAGAAATATTTGAAGTATGTGCTAAACTGGAGCTGCCTCACAGATAGGAAGATAATAATGATCCATGTGGCATTGCATCAGGACTCGTCACTCACAATGGAAGATACGTCTTTATGATGGTAATTACTTTTCGCTGTCCCTTCTTATGAAACAAAAGTGGTACATAAAGATAAAGACACAGGGATGTGCGAATAAAAATTCCACAAATATTGATGAAATAAGAATTAAAATTACCCGACTTTACATGTTTTTACACTAATCTATCATATAAATGAATAAAGAACTACACTTGAAGATTGTACCATATCAGTTTCATTTGTCAGTAGTGATCGGAAAGATGATAATATCAACTTTCCAGTAAGGCTGCAGTTCAATATTTTCACAACGTACGGCTCAGATTTACACTTTTTGACATAATCCTGGACAGGAGTTACTTTTTTTTTTGTCATATGCCTTATCATTAGCTGAAATTTCGTTTCCTTTAATATAAAAACAAACAAAATACAGCCGACATTATGTTAGCGTTCCAAATGAATCATCACTTTGCTCGGAAAGACGGCGGCATCGAACCCAGATCATCAAAGGCACGAATACACCTGTGGAATTCTTTCGTACGTCAAAAGAAAACTGACAGCAGTTTGAATGTTTACAGCCAGTTGGATCTCCATTTCTCAACCCTCCTTGGACCTAAATACACATGGACATTCATCGTATCGTTAATTAATTTCATGCACCCGTACATCTCAAAAGCGCCACAAAGACATTTTTAGCATGCTTCACTGCTTTGATCCCATGATCGTCACCGCCATCAAGCCGGGGGGAAGAACAAGACCAAGATTCGAGAAATCTAAAACTATATGCGCAAAAGAAAATAACTCACAAAAATCAAGTAAAATGAATGTGCAGTTGTGGTGTATGTTAGGAAATCATACCTCCAACAATTTTGCTTGGGAGAAGCAGGCAGTTTTTGAAAGAAAGCTGACATTTTGGCAGAATGATTGTCATTTGTGATCTCAATATTTCACTTTTCTCCAGCTTATTCCAGAGCAAAAAGGGGCGGTAATGGTAGAGAACAGATATATCTTGCAATTAGACAAGGTCTTATGGGTGTGTGAAAATGTGCGAATCAGCAATTATCCATCTTTTGACGCAAAATTTGTAATGATCTCAGGTTTGCTTCTCCTCATCATCTGTATTTATTCAAAGACATTTCCGTCTGAAAAAAAGGCACACCACCGAAACAAAACTGAAATGAGGGAAAAGAGTTTTTTTTTTTCTGTTAGTGACGATACATGATCACACAATCGTTATTGTCCAGACACCTGAATGTACTCATTAAGATGCACATAATCAGGTGTCGGTGACGATCATTACATCAAAGAAAGACTGCCGTGAACAGTCCATGTACGTATAGGTCCATGATATGCTCAAGGACCACGAATAATTTCACAATCTATACATGCAATAGCACCAAGGAGGTTTCATAGCTGGAGTTCCAACTGGCTATAATTATTCAAACAGTTGTCAGTTTTCTATGTACAAAATAATTCTACAGGTGCACTGAGGGAGCCTTTGATGATCGATGTTCGATGCCGCCGTCTTGCTGAGCACTCTGAAGATTAATTTTGAACGTAAATATAAATAATGTTGACTATATTTTGCGTATTTAGTTAATAAACGAAATGAAATTTCGCTTCATAATAAAACATAATTTGTGACCCAGCACCTCAAAACAAACAAAAAGTCGCCAGACATGAATTTTTAGTAAAGACCATATTCTAAAAGAGCAGACTTTAAGCTTTAAAATGATGTATAACTCAAAAGAAATGGACTCTCCAAACCTATCTAAATATTGGAAAGAAAGCACAAACTCAGGAAAGGTGTGAACTGAGAAAAGAGGCTCTGAAGTACAGTGTCTATTCAAGCGCTTAATCTTTACCAAACCGTGCTGGCTCTGCGATGAATGGGACAAAAAACAGGAAGTAAACCACCAGAGTAACAACAATGAAGAGATTATCAGATTAAACTGAAATTAAATATGCCTCATTAACACATTCTGTCCATAATTAATGCCAACTTTCAAAGCAGTAGCACTATCGTTACAAAAGTTATTAGAGTTGAAAGTGAAGAGTGTGGACAAGGTTTTTCAGAAATGAAAAAAAGATTCTAAAGACACACCTAATCACACTTTTCTACCAAAAATGTTCGAGATAAACTGCTAGAAAATTCACTTTCCTGCCCGTTTTATGATACCAAATTTTAGCATAATGTAAAAGAAGACCCGCTCTTTCAGAAAATATGAAAAAGTCCGGCTAGGCTAGGTTGACCCATTTCACTAATTTTCAGTCCTCACGCAAAATCAGTGTGTGCGACTTTATGTTCGTTTTGAGATTCACGGTCACATTTATAAAGCAAATGTCAATCCTGTTCAGAAATTTGTGCAAACGTGTAAATCAGAGCTGTTTCAAGTGAAAGTGTTGAAAACTGTACCGTAATGGATAGTCGTTTTAATCACCTTTCCATTTAATTCCCACAAATAAAACTGGTATGTAGGAATATTCAAGTATAATTCTTTATTGATAGATATATAAAATTTGAGCCCGGGTATGCCCAGTCGAGTAATTCTCATTGTACTTCACTATTGTTTGCCCAATTTCTCTTCGCGCATCCCCGTGTCTTTTACCATTATAATTATGTATATCACCTATCTTTTATAGGGGTGGCGAAAAAAAAGACAACTCTTCCGAAGAAAGTGGCTAGTGATTATGCAATACGACATGAGTCAATTGTCTATCTATCTGCGAGGCAGATCCAGTTTGGTACATGCTTCAGATATTTTCGACTGCCAGCATCGAACATTCGAGCAAAGGAAATATGACGGTTGCGACTCCATTCTCATAAACCTCCTTGATTGATATCCAAGCACTATCGATTTGATTTGTACGACATGATCTGAAGTTATTACATTCATCGTCTGGAATGCCCGCATCTATCTATTCATCCATCATGTCTATTACGACTTAGTCAATATTTTGTCTAGCATACAAAAGAGCCGATCTAGTAATCTGACGCGTGCACATCTTCTTAATGCACAACAATGTCAACTGACAGTCATAAACAGACAGGTCACTGGCCTTCGGGCACGTTCCCAAGGTTCTCTGTTTTTAAAGGCATTACTAAATAGGAACTCAGAATAAAACATTTTTAACTCTTAATCACTGATGGTAAGCTATTTTCCTAATCGCATGCGATATTTTCCTCCCCCCCCCGCCCCTGCTTTCGTGAAATTTACACCTGAACCAAATTGTAAACCAAATAATTGCACTATGGAAAAAAGAAATTCTTCTCTCATATTTTTGCTGCATGGTTATATGAACCAGTTTTTTGTTTTTCTTCAGATTCCAGGGGGGAAACATGGAGGTAGCAAGGACCGGTGAAAATGTTGGAAACAGGGGCGGATCCAGGAATTCTGTGAAGGGGGGGGGGGGGCGTTACTAATTATTTCTGGTGCCACTTCCGGGTTTCATTTCATTTTTTTTTTCTTTTAATTTCTTTTGTTTTTAACGAAAAATAAAGGGGGGGGGGGGCGTGCGTTGGTTGCGCCCCCTCTGGATCCGCCACTGGGAAACGTGAACGAAACGAAACTTTCGTGCTTCTCTCTCTCTCTCTCTCTCTCTCACCAAACAAACAAACAAACAAACAAACAAACAAACAAACAAAAATCAAACAAAAAAAACAAACAAAAAACAAACAAACAAAAACGAAAAAAAAAAAAAAAAAAAAAAAAAAAAACAAGAACTTTCACTTTTAAAGGAGTGATGTTTCTTCTTGGGACCGGGTGAGATATAAAGTAATAATTATGAAATTCATGAGGTAATTCCCCAATCCTAGCGCCCCAACCCTTAAATATTTACACACGCTGATCGCTGCTTTATTTATTTATTCGTCATCATACAATTTTTGTTTTCCTGGGTGTTGAGCCTGTGCAAGACGAGAACTGCATAGACTCGCCATGCAAAGGTAAAACCACCTTGCTGAAATCGCCGATGTTGCCCATGAAACTGCTGGGGGTCAGTCTCTACAGTGATGTGATATCTACCAGGAAAAGGAGGTGGGAATTTTCGTCTCACCTCCCTGGATAAGGAGCTTCCAGCTCCTTGCTCTTTACAAACCCTTGTTGGTCGTGAAAGACAGGAAAAATGTCTAGATGTACTATAGGGCTCACACCCATAAATATTTCCCCATAGGGATGTGTGTTAAAAATCAAATAAAAAAAAAAAAATTCTGTAAAATAGCTGGGAGAAATGAGGTGTGAGATCAGCTTCACTAACCTGGATAAGTGAGATAAACCCTTTCATCCATCAAATTCTCAAGGTGGATTCTTCAGCCCAAATTCTGTCCAGGGGTCCGCAAAGCCAGACTATGAGTTCTTGTCACTCAAAAAAACCCACCTATTTTCCGTACACGTACCCAATGAAATATAGTCCCCTCAAATTCCATCAGAAAAGCTGTCATCTTCCAACCAAAATGCAGTTTGTAGAGGAATTCATACTCAATATCTACAGCTATTCATTGTTTTGCCAAACTACATCATTGATTTTTAATTATTTTTTTTTCTTCATTTATTTTGGAATTTGTGAAGGGGTCTGGGATATTCCATTGTATTTACGGGTGTGAGCCCTATAAATACACCACCGGCGCTATCTACAGAGGTACAATGTATTACGAAAGAGATGCTTCGGGCGACAAGGGTTTGTGCCTTCAAACAGGGAGCACCTCCCTGCTGGAAACATATTTCAACTACTTCTCCCCCTATCCATATTTTCTGGTCGACTTTTCTTCCCGTTGCCAGCCAGCCCGCAGGGCGGGAAGAATTCTGACTGCACTCGCTTTCTGATCCCCTCCCCCCTCCTCCCCCCCCTCCCCCCCCCCCCGGCCCCCCTCCCTTCAGCTCTGTCTTGATTTTATGTCTGTCTTGTGTGAGACGGCGCTCGCTGCAAAAGCAGTCTATGTTTGCGCAATAAACTTTCAATTTGATTCGATTCAGGTTTACCTTATATTGACCGAACCTACGATAGAAATTAAATCAGAACTGTCGCCAGTGATAAATTACAAAGATATAAACACGGGTTATATTCATGTAAAACACAAGCAGAAACCAGAAGCCCAATAAAAACACACTACCCTTCAATTTATGAACATGTGGGAAAGGAAGGCTGGAGGATAAAGCGAGGGCAGCAGCTAGCAGGGAGGTGGAAGATCTCTTCAAACCTCCCTGAGCATCGTGAGCATGCATATCTTTGCTATACGCGACATAAAGCATTAAGAAAAAATGTTGAAAATGACCCTAAATGTCGGACGTTCCAGCAATAAGATTGGAAAAAATGAAACTACTGGACTTACTCTCAGGTGCTTGAGCGGTATATAGAAATCGGGCCAGAAATCGTTCGTCTTCTGATCCCGTTGCGCTGGTCACCACGCCTGTCCAGGCTCCACTGGTAGCTAACACTGCTAATGAGGGCATAGAGGCGATACTTCACCTCCCTACCACAGACCGCGAGCGGTTGGTTTCGAGGGTTACGTATACTCCCGACCTAGTCGTCAAGTCCAGCCGTTCCTGGACGAATTTTCGGGTTACTCTCTCCTCTTCGTGTGCAATGTCTTTATATTGTATAAGCAAGTTCGGAGGTCGAGGTAGATCATAATAATGCCACTGGAACGAATGATCTGGATTTTTCTCAGCTGGTTATAGAGAGCACCGTACTCGTTTCCAGAGCGACATAACGCAGAAGCTTTATTACACGTAATAATTTATGAGATTCACCAATCCTGTTCAAACAGAGAATCAACTTGCGTAGACCGAATTACAAGAATGATAATTCGTCATTTAACACTTGGGAAAGCATCCATTTCACTATTTTGCATTGAATGTATTAACAATCTCTCTCTATTGATATTGTAATATTGTAAAATACCACTTTTGATGTCAGGTGGATGGTGCTGGCAAGCAGCATTTAAAATGATTACATGAATAATCATTACATCACAGATGTTCATCATAATGCGTTGTCAGTACGCAGTTATGCAACCATTATCAACATAGGTACCAAAATGCTTGATTTTGAATGGACACTTTGTTGCTGTGAGCATGGACTAACTGACATGGATATTCATCCGCTAATTAATCATGCCTCTGTCTGTGTCAAAAGTGTCACAAAAACATTTTAAACATTCTTCCCTGTTTTGATCTCATGATCTCCGCCGCCGACAAGCCAGAACTTCCAGAACGCAGCTTTGAAAATTATAAAGCAAACATGCAGAAGAAAATAACCGTCTTAAATCAAGGAAAATGCATGTGCAGTTGTGGTATATGTATTAGTATATGAGATATGATGTATCTTCATTAGCAAAATATAAATACTTCTAGAGAGAAACTAACTATTTAGCTAATTGATTATGATTTCGTAATCTCATTTTCCATCTTTTCCACACATTTTTTTTTTTTTTTCAGAGTAAAAAGAGACAGCAAGCGAAACGGACATGTATGTCTCACTATTACGGAAGGTCGCATGTGTGAACGATAACGAGCGAGTCTGTAATTTCCAAGCAAAATACACCAAATTGGTCATCTTCTGACGTTTGCTGCTTCTCATCATTGGCGTTTATTCAAAGACTATTTTCGCCTGAAAAGGCCCATCAGCCAAATAAGACCGAAATTGGGAAACAGTTCCTATGTCATTGACGGTGTATAATTGTACAATCATCATTTTTGAGACACCTGTATTGTATGTTACTCACTGATGGTCAGGTGGCTGCGGATCTTGTGCTTCAAAGTGGTTGGATTCCTTGAAAGTCCATTCATTAGGCTGCTTTCACATAGAAGTATACTATTCGGGTATTCGGGCTCGTTTTTCGAGGGCAAGCGAATAGCTTGAATCGAACGACAGGATTTCCTCACACCGGTTCACATAAGAGGGCACTATTCGAAAGTACCGAATACCTGCGAAAAGTATAGCAAAGTGGGAATCGAGCTTGTTCGATTTTGTTGCAGCGTTAACCGTCTCTCGTTTATGAAATAATGACACTTTTGGTCTGGATTTGCCCGTTAGCAAATATAAGCATGTAGACCGACATTCTGATGCAGTTTAGAAATTGTTTATAAGATTTGCTGCGATGTAGGAGGAAGAAATCCTCACTACATGGGATGGTGAGTTGACGGTGCGGGTGATGGTGTATTCGGTGCTCGAATAGCGAATAGCGAATAGCGAATACCGAATACCGAATACTTCTATGTGAAAGCAGCCTTAGTATGTCCATAGTGTGAGGTAGATGACTGTGCTGGCAAGCACTTCATTACGGATGTCGTGAATAATCGTTACATCACAGATGTATACCAATCTCAATGAATTTACATTATTACATTCCTATCATGGCAAATGTTAGCGCGCATTATTTTTTTTTTCTGTTTGTGCTCAAAGAGCAAAATTCATTACAATTTAGGGATATTCATGTATAAATTATCTAAAAATGATCTTCCTGATATTTTTCTTTTTGTATATGTTTAAAAGAAATTATTGTATTCATAATTATCACACCCGTCAACGTGACGCTTATAATCACCTTCCACGTACCCGAACCATTTTTGCGAAAAAAACCCCAACAACCCACAATTATGTATACAGGGCCGAAATACTGAAACGATCTCCCCGTAGAACTCGCAGGTTGTTTGTCGTTGTCGACCTTCAAAGACAGAATTACGTTGCGTAAGTCCATTGAAAATTCCTTCTATCTTGTTTATGTGCCTTTTGCTGCTGTGTTGGTTGTTGTCATTCTTAAGCCTCACTATTTTGTACTCCACCCCAGTAATCTTTTTCGTACCTAAGACCTCGGAAAGCGTGAACAGCTGGCTTTGTTGTACTCACCTCAGTGCTATACTGGCTGGTAATTCTTTTTTTTTAAAATGTTAGTAATTGTATGTTCACTCTTTAGGCTTCCCATGTCTCTTCTGAGGACTAACATGTCGAGTTGTTCTTTTTTCACCATTATTCAAATCGCATTATTACACCATAATATTGTCAACATTGCTAAATCAACTGTTCTTACGTCTGCAGAATGTGGTTGTCTGTTTATCACTATTTGTATTGAGAAGATTCTGTTATTGCCCCGGATATTTTTGCCTTTCATTTTTTATTTCTTTATTTTGGTCCTACTTTGCATCCGTGCTCCTCATCTTACACTCTGTTCAGAATTTGGGACTTACGCTTAACAAGCTCACTTTTAAGTACGTTCCATCATATTTCTTTAGCGTTATACATAGAGCCAAACCTACAAAGATTGACCGCTATGTTTTATATTACATTAATTTACTGTGCATCCAAGCCGGATATTATGATTCACTTCATTTGATGTACATTCCTTTATTGCGAAATAGAATTGAATTGAATTGAAAGTCGAACGACGAAAGGGAGCAGCTGTAAAATTCGTCCTACACTCAAAGCTCGCCGCGCTCGTGGCCGATTGTCGTCTCATTCTTTTCGGTGAAACATCAGCGGTAGAAACTTCGGGCTGATGAAGACACGCCTATCAGCCCGAAGTTTCAAAATAGCGCGCTATCTTGCGGTTACCAAACTAGTTCGATGTCAAGATAGCGCGCTATCTGATCGGGAAAATTTCCCCCGAAATCTTGGTCTAGTTCGTGAACTAGAGCGCTAATTCGTGAAATTGCGCGCTATTTCGGGTGCGTCTCGAAATTTTCTCGATCCCTCCACGCTTCTGGTTAGCCAGCTGGCTATCGAAAGCGCATGTACATGTACAAGCTATAGTGATTGTTTATAGTGCATACACTCACGGCGTATTCAAGGATCACATGTGTGTACTGTTGTTGACATCTTTAAAACCAGGGAGGTGATTCCGTGCATGCTATGTGTAGCTGTTTTTTGTAAACTTCTTCTTCTGGTCCACTCTACCCTAGCTAAAGATTCTTGCAGATTGTGTGTATTTTGGATTTGTTTAAACATTGCAATTCGTTCATTTCATATAAGATGTGTCACTGGACAGAAGAGTAGCGTGAGAGAATTTGCTGTACTGCTCACCCCCATGGTTGTAGTATCGTACATACGGTGTTGTAGGAGATTTTGAGCGGGAAATCCACTTTCGGACAGCGAGCTAGGCAGAGTAATGATGCAAAGTGCGCATGCTTCAATTTTTCAGACTAATTTCTCGAAGTCGGCTGTTCGAGCTGATGAAGACGCACATTCGCTCTATCGGGCTATTTTCTAAGACCGCAAAATGTCCCGCTAGTTTGAACTTCGGGCTGATGAAGACACGCCTCATGGGTCAGACTAGTCTAGCGTCTGGACTCTTTTTACTCGTAGCTGGGGTACGCGACAAGCCGTATGAGGGCGTGACACCCGAGGATTGCGATACGCCGAGAACTGCGATACCCGAGATTTCGTTGGGCGCGCAGTCTCTCGATTATCGCAATCAGAAAATTTGCGCCCTCTCTTGGTCCCACCAAGGAAAAGGGGACGGAGCCCAGACTAGGGTCAGACCGCCGTTCCGCAGATTTTTCGTCCGCGCAGAGCTTGCGAAAAGTTTTGACTCGCCGTACCTTGGCGGGAGGCGTGTTTTTTTTAGACGGCACAGATTGGGGAAACTAAAAATCTATCGGGGACCCTATTCCTAAACCTAACCCTAATCCTAATCCTAACCCTAACCCTAACCCTAACCCTAACCCCAACCCTATAACCCTAACCCTAACCCTAACCCAACGTTTTTCCCATAGGTTTAACACGCGCCATGCCCCAATCTGTGCCGTCTTTAAAAAAAAACGCTGGCGGGAGAGGACGTAGTTTGGGCTCCGTCCCCTTTTCCTTGGTGCGCTAAACCAAGAGAGGGCGCAAATTTTCTGATTGCGATAATCGTGAGACAGCGCGCCCAACGCAATTCTCGGGTATCGCAGTTCTCGGCGTATAATCCTCGGGTGTCACGCCCTCATACGACTTGTCGCGTACACTGAATCACCGCTACGAGTAGAAAAAAAAAAAGGAGTCCAGAAGCAGTAGACTAGAGACCCCCTGTGCGAGAACCGTTTTCAGCAGTAGCTACTCGGACAACTAGCAATGCACGGAACTAGAGTTCCGTCATGGAGCAATGCAGTATGTGTACTTCTGACGTTGATGGCGCCAGAAGTACACTGATATTATCGTGAAGGTCGCATTTGTTACTGTTAATGCTGATTTTGTTAATGCTATTGTGTTTTCTAGTCTATTTGTATGAGTAGCAAAAGGGCGCTTAGAAACGTCAGTATGAAGCGCCATATAAATGCAATTATTATTATTATTATTTCTTAGATAATTTTTAAAAACCATAAACTGTGTTTTTCATGATATTTCAACCTATTACATGATAAGAGAAAATGCACATTGGAGGGATGTAAAGCTGCTCAAAGGGACACATTTGAAAATGATGCACATTTGTTGTTGTTTTTTCCCCAAAAAATAACTCTTGCAGTGTTGTAGTTCTATATGAGATGATCATTATAAATACATGCACTTATCCCTTGCATGATTGGGCATCAACATCACCTTATTGTCTACAAAGTACTGTATAAGATTTCTATTTATCAAACAGTTTAACTTTATGTATTTTGAACTGTTTCAGTGGTGGCCAAAACAAAGAAATACATTGAAATACCACAATCATTCAAACTTTTTGTGTGATAATGACTACTTCATTATTTATGAATTCAAATTCTAAGGTCTAGTACCACGAGAACATAATAAGAAAACAAAGTGTAGTTAAGCAGAGTTAGGGAGAGAGAGAGAGGGGGGGGGGGATTTAACAGAATAGATAAATATAAACCAGCAGAGCTTGTATGGGTTGAATACTTTCCATTGACTTGTGTGCATTACATTCATATAACTCTATAGGGCTCACAACTTTTCATTATTGCAAAAATAAAAAAAGTAATTGAGAATAATCTTTAACCTTTAACTTTAATCCGCGTGTTGATGCTAAGAATTTATTTTGTGAAAACAAATTATCAAAGATAAATGATTTATATTTATTTCAGTTGGATCAACTTATGTTTTAATATTAATTAATCAAATCTTTCGTCGCATTGAAGCGGTACACAATTATCCTACTTGACGTTCCATTGAATATCATTTACCATTACTACGAATAATGCTCGCCCAAACACATTCGTTTTCACTGGCCCGAGGTTCTGGAACAGCCTTGACAACACTCTAAAAGAAGCTCTGACTTTTCCTTTCCCTAAATCAAAACTGAACAAATTATTTTGTCATCGTCACGAAAGCAAAGAAATAACTAAAAAAAAAAGAAGATTTTTGGGTGGTCATTTCCATAAAAATAAACAAGCTATTTTTTATATTAAGAGTTTGTGTTTAATCGTAAGCCAAATTTGTAAAGAAGTTTCAATTTTTATTCATGCCTTGTAACCTTGTTTCTCTCCCTTTCTTTGCTATGCCTATCTTTAGATTGTTGTCCCGCCTGTTTCGTCCCTGCTTCGTTCTTGTCCTTTCTTTCTGTTTCGCCTGACGTCATGATATCAAAATTTTCATTCATGGAGTCCTTGACGGATCTTCAGATGCCCTCATCTCCTGGAGTAATTCACAAATTTTACAAGCTTTGCTTTCCTTGTGAATTCCTTTTTATGATAAGAGTTACAAAATAAGATTGTATTACTTACTTGTTTATTTATATAAAAACCAAAGTTGAAACTATCATAGTATTGTATCCATGTTTTGCTGAAACTTGTGTGATCCAAAGGTCTTTAAAGGTAGGGAATCCCATTTGCATGCCTTAAATGAAGAGTTGTATAAATACAGTGATATGTTGAAGAAAGTGTCATTTTAGAAACTCCCATAAAGTATTGAAAGTGGAAGGTAACATTTAGTACATTTTTATTGACCGTTAGATTTTGAATTGAATTTTTTTCGGGGCTCACCGTAAATTCCAGTACATTGCTAGGCTACCTTTGCAGACCCATGCACTGCATGTGTGTCCATCATGTATATTTTGTGAAGAAAGTTCATCAAAACTTACAAACATTTCTATATACATTCTTGTCACACACTCTATATGTTATTACATCAGCTCTTATACTTTTAGATTTGTGTTTATAGATAAAAAAAAATACAGAAGACTGCAACAAAAAGGCTTAAGTGTGGCTGACATACAGAACTACTGAGTAGTTGAGTTTTGTGCATTATTCAAATGGTAGATAACTGTTGACTTCCAAATTTCTCAGCAGTGGCCTAAACAAGTCCCCTGAGGTTCATATTTAATGTTTTGCTGCATTTTGGAAGGTCTGTAAAAGGTACACACTAAAAAATAGGAGAGCAAATATGTACCCCTAGAGGTACAGATGCTTGTCCCTATACAAGGAACCCTAGCGGCACTTATATGTACCCCATACAGGGGTACTTATAAGTACCCCTACCTGGGATACAGATATGTACCCTATGGAGTACTTATTTGTACGTTTAAGGGTACTCATTTGTATCATCATAGGTACTTATATGTTCCCTTAGGTGGTACTTATATGTTCCTCTGTATGGGGTACATATAAGTACCCCTGTATGGGGTACAAATGAGTACTTCTAGGGTTCCTTGTATAGGGACAAGCATATGTACCACTAGGGGTACATATTTGTACTCCTATTTTTGGTATGTGACTGCCTAAGTAAACAATATGACACACACACAAACACGCACACAAACACATGCATGCAATCTATGAGAGTAAGTTCACAGCATACAACTGTATGTATAAGACATGCTAAGGTGTTTTTCCTTGATATACAATGTACAAATTATATGCTTTATTTACTGGAAACTTATAACAAAGCAAAAGCATCCACGTGTTGAAATTGCACTACAAACACAGAGGGCTATACATACGAATAAGGTTGTTGCATTTAAAAATATACATGTACACGATGTAGTAGTGCATTGTACCAAATAAGTTGCCATTTTTGTGAATTTGTGAATCATTTTTGGTTGGCAAATTTACCAAGCAAAATTCTCACCAAGCGCTACTGGGGTATAATATTTAGTGCATTTAAGATGGTCTCAGTGTCAATTCACGAAAATAAGATCTTGTGACAATTCCTGTGACCTTCTCATTCACAAAAATATTTATGTAAGCAAAGACGAACAGCTTATTCAGAACAGGTAGTTGAGACTGCTTATCTTTGGCACAATGTACAACAGTGTAGGTACCTACAGGAATACATAACAATTGCACAACAAAGAAATATGTCATAATATACACTCAAATATTGAGATTACACAGCCATGAAATCCATACATGCTCAAAATTCACATTTCCATAATTTCTCATGAATCATAAGTTGGCTTGAAGAACATCTTTCACTTGTCCACACATTGAACATCCTACACAATCATATCAAATGAAATATCACTTGATTTAATTTGTTTGTAAATCACTTCAGTTAAAATTATAGAAACAGCTGTTCATAATCTTTAAATCAAAGGTAAAATCTTTGACAGAAAAACACTGTGGCACTTATAGGTAAATATGGAACGAAATTTGGCATCAAAAGGGCAAAATGAAGCAAGTATATCAGAATTGCTCTGAATTAAGAAGGGTTTTGTTTTTGAAATGGCCTTTTCAAACCTTTACCTTTGAATTTCAAGAGAAATGGAATACATGTAAAACTAGAAATATTGCTATGGTAAGTGGTATACATCCACCATAATGCACGCTTTTCCCAATAGGTCTATGTTATGTCTTGATGTGTGACGACAGTTTCACATAAGTGGCAAAATAGTAAAATGAAAAATGTTACAAGTGTCACAAATGTGTTGAGTGTTTACTTTCCTTGAACTAATTTTAATTGGATAATAGCTAAGAGAGAGTCTTATAGTCTAAGAAAGCAGGTATTTGGGGATCGAGGAAAGTTCTTTGCTTTCATAATGCACATGAACAGATTTTATGTCCCATGTGTATATCCACTTCTTCGCAGTAATAGATACTTACTGTCAATACACTGTTAATGTCTGTCTACCTGTGCTTATCAAAATTCCTCTTACTCTGTCACGAAGAAAACTACATTCAACTTGACGCATTATAAGACAATGTACAGTGAGTTTTGATTAAACCAAAGTGATACCCCTTGCTCTTCACACAAGAAACACATTTGTATCTCAGAAAAAAAGTAAACAGATTATGCACCATTAAGAAATGGGTAGGCCACAGATATGAATTGGATGGCGGTAGTAGACATACTGCATGTACATGTATTATTATCGCACTGTTTGTCACCATCAATTATATTTTAAAGTACAATATTTCTTCCTATAGAACACAATTTTATATACTTGCGCATTTAGTGAAAGAGATTTGTATCTTCATTATGTAACAGCACACTGGTCATATCATAATGTAGTATCAAATCCGTGTAGTGAGTGCTTGTTTTGCACGCTGCGTAAATACAGCTTTATATCCGACTGGAGAGAAGTCATGACCCCCCCCCCCCCCCCCAAAAAAAAAAAAAAAAAAAAAAATGAAGATGTGTGAACCCGCTGAAAAGTCATGAGTATACTGAGGCAAATGTCTATGGGAAATGTGTGTTGTAGCAAAATCAAACCGTCCTCAATGGGTTAACATGGTCTTCTCTATCAGTTCACCACTGAACAGTAACTTTTGGATGAGGATCACATTTCTATAAGTAAGTTTTGACCATCAGGCTAAATCTAATGGCAATCTCCTTACAGTTCTCCCATCTGTTGAGGTAATCTCACTTTGCACAACACTGCCCACTGGCACTGGTAAAACAGTCCAGGACCAGTGAAAATCACCGTTGGACCAGTAACTGTTCAGGAATGGACCATTAAAGATGGACAAACTGGGTACCTACTGGTCAAACAGATGGGTATGGCCAGTAAAAAAAAAAAAAAAAGAAAAAAAGATGGGTTAGTGTGCAGCCATGTCATGCAAACCATTCAATTGTCTGCTCATGTCTCGTACACCGCAGGTACTACTGTATGTATATCAATCTGTTCGAACATACTACAACACACTGCTCAAATGTAGTGAATGCTCTAAAGGAAATAAATAACTTAACAGAATATCGCTAGATCTACGCAAGGTCAACTTAAGCAAGGTTGATTGCACTTCATATTCATTCTAAATAAGAAAATATAGATTTAGAAACGGCAGTGGCAATGACAGGAATCTTCATGAAAGTAAAGCTCATGCTCATGTATTTTTTCAGATTACTGGGAAACACGTAAGATCCTATTGTACATGTGTTGGGATATTCCAGCCCAAATGTGCACTACACAGCCAAAGTTGAAGCAACCCCTGCGGAAATGTTGGTGCAGGTGCAGACGCGAGAACTGTTCCTTCCACCTCCATGAGAAGGCCATCTGGTGCAAAAGGAATCCCACATATTACTAATAGGGACTTTCTGATTGTGTGGACATGGCCATCTTTCTTGTACAAGAGTGGTTCCAGATTGCTACAGTTCGTTTGTCACATCTGGGATGATATTGCCCATTTTGATTTCCAGTGCACGTCGTTCACTACGTACTGCTACGACGTCATGGCTCCCTTCCCTCCAACAGGCTGGCGAGTGGTTGCACTAAGTGATGACATCACTCGTGTTCTGAATATAGGTGGCCATGAGATCCTTGGCAGACGCGTTTGCAATTCAGGCGTTGGGATGTACTGGAGAACATGGAGTATGCACAGTTCCTTAAAACGACGTCATTACTTCGACGTCGACATTCAGGAGGGGAAATCGAAAAGTCCCTATCGTTGGATGTGGTCCCGCAGGTTTCTGGACAAATAGTGAGGAATGAATTCACAACAAATTTGTTAATAACAACAAACAAACTTTTATTCACATTTTATTAACTGCAATCAAAAGTGCAACATTCAAAAACATTAAATTATCAGTTAGTTTCAAACCCTGGTTTACATTGAAAATGTTACTACATGTATTATCTATGCTCAAAGTAACCATCACCTTTTATATTATTTGAGGTTGATGTGAAAAAAGAAGAAGCAGCATAATTGCAAAACTTATCACATTTGCTTCAATAATAACTATCAACCCCTTTTTTTTTTTGGGGGGGGGGGCAAATAGTTAACTTACAACTCTATAAACATTTACTTTCCACAAAACATTTGGAATGTACAAAGGCTCTTCTTATTTTGTGACAAAATATCCAATCAAATATGGACTCATTCCCTTTCAAATCATATTTCACTTTACACAAACCTGTGGTATTACAGCCAGGGTCTTCCAAGATGGGGGCCCTTTTGATGAGAGTCCTTGCAGCTTCAGAGTATTGTAAGGGTGAAGAGAACCCAAGTGTGAATCTATGGACAGAGAAAAAGAAAACAGGAAAAAAAGGGGACAGTTTACCTCATTTGAGATAAAGGAATTGGTCACTTTATCTGATTGATTATTCATAGGAATTACAATCATGTCATATACGTTCTACATATAATCTAATAGGAAAATCATAATTTACAATACTTGCAAAGTCATTCTTTCTGCAAAGGTATTATAAGAATTCATGGGGCCATCATGCCACTGCCACACAATCAGTAGTGCTGATAAGTATAGGCCCTACCCAAAAATGGACATGCATCTTCTGGTGTTACAAGTCACAATTTATCAAATGATAGTAAGACCCAGGGCTGAACTCATGTAACTACGTGTACATCATGTAGTATTGTGCTCTGCATGGTTCTTTCTCGTTTTAACTACAGTACTTATGTGTCATTAAAAGACTTACCATTACCAAGTATGCTTGATAACGTCCTTGAAGAATTCTTGAATAATCTTTGCTCTCCACTGACTTCCAGATGGTTAGAACAGATGTATTCCTCACCTCTGTCACATCCATTCACATGTGACATGAAGTTATCCACAGCTTGGTAGTGGAACAGCTGCATTTAGCTGCTTGTCTAAATAACAACAACAACAACAAAAAGAAGTGTGTAACTGGTAGCGTTATAATGTGAGGTTTAGGTCTTACATCAGTTTCTTGTAAGTGTTTATTGCCTTGTAAATTCAGAAAGGGAAAATGTTCGGGTCACAACTGCTTCCAATAAGAATAAAAGTTTGCGAAGGTAGGAATGCACTGATGAATATTGCAAGTGACATCAACAATAGGTTCATACATTTTACTGGAACTACCCTGTCATGATCCTGAATGCCACAGTCCGCAGCCCCATTACGCTATGCGTATGGGGCTGCCGGTCGCAGTTAGCACAACCCTAACCCAACAAGACGCCAGGCAAGGCATGGCGTTGTGTAGACTACAGCGACAGGACTGTACTCTACCTCACCGATACATTTACTAGTATTATAGCAGTCCAGCCAAGTCTAGCTGTGTGCAGCTGCTACATAGGATTAGACATGTTTCAAGAAAGATCAAGGATTGATGCTGTGAATTGAGATCAACATGATTAATACTATAGGTTAGTCATGTTTGTTAGTTGTCTTTGTTCTGACATCAGATTCTATACTAATCTAACAAAACAAAACAAAAAACTGTTAGATGTCAACTGGCATAATTTTCAAGCTGTGGTAGTGGTACCATTATCATGTAGTACCGGTAACTCACTAACCTAACTTAGTAACTGCTTTAAATTTGTGGCATGCACAATTGTCTCGATAATGGTGTACTGTCACATAGACACGGACACTATACAATACAGTACAGTGCAGTGCACTCCCTCTGACATGACCTGTATAGTTTACTAGTTTGGCTGTAGTAGTGTTATTGTTGGGACTTAGTATAAACAACATTTCGACAAACAGGCCTTAGAACTGTTAGTGGTCTGCACACTAAGAACATTCTAGCTAACAATGTTTTTAGATCCTCAGACAGACTCTAAGTCAGTTGTGATCCGTCAAGGCGTCATGATCATCATACACTCACTCACCGTGACATTACGAGAAGTGGTCAACACGTCTGGTCTAGTGCCGAAGTTGTGCATCAGTTAATGGCCTTCTGTCGACTGCGTGCTTGAATTGAAGATCCTTACAGTTGCACGTTTTTTACCAGCTGAAGCGCGATAATAAATGTTTAATCTTGCTCGTCAGCTTGATACACTTGATGATCGACACATTTTGGATCAATACAAAAGTTGCTCGGTTACATTCGGTTACGTGTAAGCTGTATGCAGCGCGATCATCCTGCGTGAAAATCTACCGCTCGGCGACACGTACGTCGTCGCCGCCGCTCCAGACATTTGAATGAGTGGCCAATTTGGCTAGTTGTACAGATGAGGAAAAAAAAAGAATAACTAAAATAATCATACGTAAATTTTTAAGTGAATAAATCATTATAAATATTTTGTAAACATTTTCATTAATTTTTTATGTGATTTCGTCCATTAATTGGGTATATCATTCAGAAAATTACACTGGTGTTTGATAATCGCATGAATTGATTTCTTTCTTTTCGCTTATTGGTCAACCAGTTTGGCCGTAGGTATTCTCGTTATCAGAACGTGAATTTAATAATCGTAAAGCCTCCGAAAAACAGTTCCAAGATTACAGGTGTATTGACACTTTGTCTTAAAACACGTACTTGCAAGTTTTATGTATACCAAGATATGTAAAATGTGTTCTTTGAAATAACCTTTGTATCCACTACCAAGTCTTCCAAGATGTAATGTAACATGTACATGCATAATTGGTCTTTGTTACAAGACTATTCAGGGTAACGACAAGTAGGAAGACCTACGGTCAAGGATGCCTACCCGTTCCCGCACCAACGAGTACTCCTAGACGAACTTACTTGCTCACAAGCCCGATACTGGCACACAGGCAGAAACGCCTACCCCAAATGTACCGCTAGTTTTTAGTGTGTATCCCCTACCTTTAAAATATTATGTACTCATGTAAGCGTCATGTTTATTGCTTTGTATTTCTTTATATGGAAATGAAATGGAATAGAATTGAAATATTTCCTTCTAGACGTGTGTTAAAATAAAAAATTCAAAACATTCTTTAAAATAGCTGGAAGAAATGGGTGTATGCTCGGTAACCTGAGAGAGTGAGGTATGCCCTTTCATCCATCAAAATTTCCAAAGGGAGTTCTTCAGCTCAAACTCTGCCCAAGATTTCGCAAAGCCAGACTACGAGTTCTTTTTACTAAAAAAAAAAAAAATCACATATTTTCTGTACATGCACCCAATTAAATTTAGTCCCATCAAATTCCATGAGAAAAGCTTTCATGTTCTAACCAAAATGCTATTTGTACAGGACTCCATATTCAATATCTGCAGCACTATTCAGCTTTTGGCCAAACTGCATTTCTGATTTTTAATTATTTTTTCTTCATTTATTTTAGTGTCTTTGGTACGAGCCCTATACATCCAATGGGCTCCTTTGGCATGCCGTGGTGGCCTTATTTTTTAGGTAAGAAAGCTAGGATTTGGACAGGACAACACCTAACTGATTATCACCCCAGCGACGTTATGACATCATGCGTGGACAACAATATAAAGAATAAATAAATACACGTATAAAGAAAATCCAACATGCTTACACTTTTCTAGCTTAATGAAAGAGCACTTGACTAACCTCTTTCAGAAAGCAGGGCGAATGAATAGTACCCTTATGTCAGTGTATCAAGTTCATGGAATTTGTACTTTTCATGAGAAATTAATTTTTGTGGAATTGTCTTTATATTTTCTTTATATTGTTGTCTACATTGATTTCCTCAAAATTTCACAGATGTGTTCTACTAATGTTTAGTAGATTACTTTACATGATTACTTTAATCTACTTTTGTACATTACTTTACAATTCTTTAATCAAATATTACCGCATTTGTCATACTGTAATGTTGTATGTGGTAATTTATATGCTCGTCTCATTTATCTGAACGTGTTGTAATGCTTCAGAAAAGAGCCTTTCAAAATATAATGCACTCCGTCTGCGATGCTCCAACACTCCCATTATTAAGAAAAAAAAAATAAAATTCTGCCACTTCAGAAATTTATTATATCTAATATTTTAATATTCATGTATACTTTTATATTGGTAATGTTCCTAAACTCATCTTTTCATAATTATACAAGGCAGAAAATATTGTCACATAAAAAATTCAAACATTGAAATCATTACGCTCCATGGGAATTTGAAAAGTGAAATTTTGATTGTTTTGTAATCATGTAGCTGATGTTTTTTCTACATTTTTAAATATCATTTGTCTATGTATGATATGTACGATATTTTCCTTCCCCGCCCCTTACAACTTACAGTCATATCCGTGACTGGCCTTCAGCAAGTTCCCAAGGTTCCACTCCAAGGTTGTGAAATCACTAAAAAAGAATTAAGTACATTTTAAACTCTCACCGACTCTTTAAGGTTTCAGCGATAATCGGGTAAGATATTCTTCTAAACGTACGGGATTAAATGTGTCCTTGCCCTCCCCCTATTTCATGAAAGACACAAGCCCCATTTACACAAACCTGCCATTGACGGTTTTTTTCTTTCGCACGATCAATATATTGGTCTAGGACAATTAGCCCCTGGGTAATTACCACGGACCCTTCTTCTGACCCTAACCCTTAGTAATCCTGAACCTAATCCTAACCCTAACCCAAACTCTAACCCTAAAGCCTAACCCTAACCCTTGTATCTACTCTAACCTTATCACTATTATTTAGCCGGGGGTGATTGCCCTGGGGGGGGGGGGGGGGTAATTGCCCTGATACTGTTGTATGTAATGATATATATCAGACACACGCATAAATGTTTGATTTTTATTAGTAAAAACATAGAAGTCTAGCAAAATCCAATATAGCCTATGTGTTCCGTAATGGCGCTAATGATATAACGTCACAAAATGATTTGCAGCAACGTGACTTGACTGTAAAATGAAATATATGACTTTAATTTACACAATCAAAAGTACAAAATCCAAACCGTTACGTTATTAGCGGTTAACATCAAAGACACAATTTAAACACCTTTAAAACGAAACTCTCTACTTTCTGTTTAAGTTGGCTGCAAGGAAAATAGTAACGTCAATTCAACCAAACAGCAAAGATTCTCGATAAAATTTCACTTTTTTTGATTTCAATTTCAGTTTCAATTCATTATACCTCCCCCCCAACAAAACATAACATAGAATAAATCAGGAATTATATCGTAGGCATACATTCCACTGTGCGAAGGATGCATGATAGTTGACAAATAATAATATGCATGCATACCGCAAAATAAAAAGTTATGTTTACAGAAAAAAAAAATGAAACAAAATGAAACTACAGAAGCACTCTGAGAGCGCATACCTCCGCTTATAAGCAGCTCATTTCCACCACTGATCTTATTCTTCCATAATAGAGATCAATCATTTCTTCCATAAAAATTCCCGGATTACTGCCAACATATTTTACTCTTAATTATTTGTTCCTTTAATTGTGTCATTTTCAACCTTTCTTGCAAGTTCCATCTAAATCCGTTTGCAACTGTTTCAGTTATTTTGCACACAGAAATAATAAAAGAAGCAAACCCCAATGAAAACATAACCTCTTTCTTTTGCGGAGATAATGAAAAGAATATAGAAAAATAAACCTCTAGAATAAATTGAGTTGAAGGAGTAATATCAGGTCTTCGAATTCTCATGTGGAATATTTTGTGATAAAAGGAGTAGGGGCACATGTTGGACGCCACGTGCAGTCTGCATAAAGTCTGCCCAAAATGTTGAATTTGTCGTTTCAGTGAGTACGGATGACCATACATTCACTGCTACAGCCAAGCCTACACTGTTTGTATTCAGGAAAGTATACGAGATTTGATAGACTCTGCTAGAAGTCGTTCTTGTGACATTTCGACTACTTTTGAAAGTTTTCCAAAATGGCCAAAACCAGCGGGAAATCCACCAACGGTATCTGGAAAGAAGTAAGCCCGACCCGCTGGGGAGGTAACCCTGCCCTAGGACTGGCAGGTGCTAGCTTCAGTACTACATGACTGCTTCATGTTGGATGAAACTCAAACGATGCTCAACATCACCCACACCAGCTACCACCTGGAAATACGAGATCAACCCAGCGAAGAGTGCCATCCTTGCCTACTGCCACAAAATTAATGCAACTTACACGCACATGATAACTGAGCAAAGAACAAATTCGAGGAGTTAACCAACATCCTCACCTATAGGCGTCACCAACTCAACGATACCTCAAGACCCTCCTCCCAACATTACAAACTAGGGGCATAACACCCCTTTTCCCTCGTTGGAGGATGAAGTTTTGGCCTCCCACCACCATGAACACCGCAATAAAAGTGTGGTCCGCGTACTGTATCACCAGGATGTTGTACGGGTTGCCGTTGTGTAGCTCCAAAAAAGATCTCGGGAAAAGTTTGACTCTGCACAGAGGTTCTCCTGTTCAAGAAACTCATTGGCCTCCCCAAAAGTGCTGTGAATGAAGCTGTCTTCATTTTGACTGGCATCTTTCCTCTCTCCCTTCAAGCTGATCTCCTTACTATCTTCTCCTTAAGACAACTATTCACACTGCCTTCAGACAGACTTGAATACAGGATCCGCCTTCACGCTTTGGAAACAACACCCCCTCCATCCCTTACTGGAAGCAGCTCCTTCCAAGTTCATCTTAACCCCGTTACTTTCTGTCACCTCAAGCTTCGACTATACCCAAACTGGACAAGGCTGTGTCGTCGGGCTATCCACGACCACCACAATGCTGAGGTTCGCGACGCCATAGCTGAGGTTCGCGACGCCAAAGCATACCTTTGCTCTATGGACAATGCTGAGGTTCGCGACGCCATAGCTGAGGTTCGCGACGCCAAAGCATACCTTTGCTCTATGGAGACATTGTAGCAGCCTTCCAACCCTGCTAGAATGTCATCAGCTGCCCTGCTCCCACACCTCTAAAGCGCCTCAAGATTCCGCTCGCAGCTTGCAACTGGCACTTACCCACCGCAGTACCTTCTCATGACCAAAGGCAAGTCTTCCACCTCCATCTGCAGACTCTGTGGCGCTGAGGAAGAGAACACCGCCCACTTCGTTGCCTCTTGTCCAGCCCTCCAAACTCATTGAGCTGCACCAAGTCGCTGTATCCTTGCACTCAACCCTTCAGATCAGATTACCCAGGCATTCACTACACATGGCATCTCCATCCTTGGCGCTAGCATGTTGTTCCTTTTTCTTTCATCTTTCACTATAAAGAATTATTCTCTTTCTTTCACTACTCTAGCCGTGATATCTCACTTGAATGAAATAGGAATAGGATGGTATATACTGCAGGCATAGGACATGAGACTATTGTTTGAGGTTGTATATTAGGAGTAGGATACCTTATCAAGTAGGGTCGACTACCTTAAGGGGATGGTGCAGTTTTGGTTGAGATGGGGGTTCACGTTTCCAACGTTTTTTTCTTTTTTTTTTCAATGACTTTTGAGAAAAACTTCTATGAAATATGGAAGAGCATATAATTCTAAAAGGAATTAAAAGTTTATTCGATGAAAACTGGCTTTGAAATGGCTGTCACATCCAAAACGGAGCATTGCTAATAAAACGTGGGACCCATATTTTGTTAGAATCGGTTTTACTTTTTTGTTGTTGATATCTCAGCCATTTCAAATCGCTTCCCATCAAATAAACTTTGAAGTCATCTTAGAATTATACCCTCTTAAACATTTTACAAAGTGGTTTCTAAGTATCTCACAAAAAGTTGAAAAACTGAATTCTCACCACACCCAATACTATACTAATCTCTTTAAATAGGTATGTTTGTCCTGTCATCCCTCAATTAATCACTTACCTATCACTTAAATTTGTGCTTACTGGTTCTTCCAGATCTCTCTCTTTCCCTCTCTCTATCTCTCCCTCTCTCTCTCTCTTTCTTTCTTTCTCTCTCTCTCTCTGTCTTCATGTAACTCTCTATTCGCTTGATTTGAAACTGTTTGGGTTTTTTGTTTATTTATTTATTTATTTTTGTTGGGTGCATAATAAGTGAGAGTGCTGGGGCAATATTTTATGGTATTTCACGTACCAAGGTAGTATGTTTGTTGTATACTATTGTGTGGTAATCCTGTGGTATAAAGTGTGTGGTTCAAATAATCCTCTGTTAAATGTCCGGTGGTATCAATGTCCCAAATTACAACAGGATTACTCCTGTGGTATATCCTGTGGTCATGCTGATCTTGTTCTGTTGTATATATCTACACACACAGTAATTGTATAGCGCATATCACTATCACTAGTGTCTCTATACAGAGGGATGAAAATGGAAAAGGAAATGTACTGTATAATGTGTGTACAGAGCATTGCGGTTCGGAGGTGATGCCATAAACCCACTATTGAACTTTGAATTCTCTCTAAATGAATAGTTTGTTGTAATAACCAAAACGCTTTTTTTTCTTGTACGAATGATTCTACACGATCTACCCCCTTCTTGTAATTGTTGCTCGTCACGTAGAGTTTAAAGCAAATTTATAGCAGCCATATCCTATGCTAATCCAATTTCTTGCGCAGGCGGCATCTTTGAGCGCAGAACAAATATGATATAATCATGAATGTTTATGACAGCAATGGACAGAACATTTCATGAGGTGAAAGATGAAATGATCCATTCATGGACCAGGCGCAGCAGAGTTGAATGGATCAATGATTGCATCTTTCAATTATTGGCTCTCTTTCTTGTCTTTTCTTCTTTTTTTTTTTGCGGTTTTGCAGTTGGGCCGCAGTGACATTCACCTGCGCTGAGACTGTGGCTGATGACTTTGAACCACTAGTCTTGAAAATTTCCAATTCAGTCTAAGTTGTAAGCGCTGCTCGCAAAATGTGCAATCATACATCTATACATTGGGCGTCACACCTCTTATAACTTGTCGTCGACAATTTATGATGTACATGTATACTTGAATACTACTGCAACCGTAGCGGGAAACGGAAAAAACGAAAAACAAGCAATGTTAGACTAATAATAGCATTACGGTTTTAGAATATAACGATGAAAAGTCCCCCCTTACTTTCGGTGAAATTGTAAAATGAAATATATGACTTTAATTTACACAATCAAAAGTACAAAATCCAAACCGTTACGTTATTAGCGGTTAACATCAAAGACACAATTTAAACACCTTTAAAACGAAACTCTCTACTTTCTGGTTAAGTTGGCTGCAAGGAAAATAGTAACGTCAATTCAACCAAACAGCAAAGATTCTCGATAGAATTTCACTTTTTTTATTTCAATTTCAGTTTCAATTCATTATACCTCCCCCCCCCAACAAAACATAACATAGAATAAACATCAGGAATTATATCGTAGGCATACATTCCACTGTGCGAAGGATGCATGATAGTTGACAAATAATAATATGCATGCATACCGCAAAATAAAAAGTTATGTTTACAGAAAAAAAAAATGAAACAAAATGAAACTACAGAAGCACTCTGAGAGCGCATACCTCCGCTTATAAGCAGCTCATTTCCACCACTGATCTTATTCTTCCATAATAGAGATCAATCATTTCTTCCATAAAAATTCCCGGATCACTGCCAACATATTTTACTCTTAATTATTTGTTCCTTTAATTGTGTCATTCTCAACCTTTCTTGCAAGTTCCATCTAAATCCGTTTGCAACTGTTTCAGTTATTTTGCACACAGAAATAATAAAAGAAGCAAACCCCAATGAAAACATAACCTCTTTCTTTTGCGGAGATAATGAAAAGAATATAGAAAAATAAACCTCTAGAATAAATTGAGTTGAAGGAGTAATATCAGGTCTTCGAATTCTCATGTGGAATATTTTGTGATAAAAGGAGTAGAGGCACATGTTGGACGCCACGTGCAGTCTGCATAAAGTCTGCCCAAAATGTTGAATTTGTCGTTTCAGTGAGTACGGATGACCATACATTCACTGCTACAGCCAAGCCTACACTGTTTGTATTCAGGAAAGTATACGAGATTTGATAGACTCTGCTAGAAGTCGTTCTTGTGACATTTCGACTACTTTTGAAAGTTTTCCAAAATGGCCAAAACCAGCGGGAAATCCACCAACGGTATCTGGAAAGAAGTAAGCCCGACCCGCTGGGGAGGTAACCCTGCCCTAGGACTGGCAGGTGCTAGCTTCAGTACTACATGACTGCTTCATGTTGGATGAAACTCAAACGATGCTCAACATCACCCACACCAGCTACCACCTGGAAATACGAGATCAACCCAGCGAAGAGTGCCATCCTTGCCTACTGCCACAAAATTAATGCAACTTACACGCACATGATAACTGAGCAAAGAACAAATTCGAGGAGTTAACCAACATCCTCACCTATAGGCGTCACCAACTCAACGATACCTCAAGACCCTCCTCCCAACATTACAAACTAGGGGCATAACACCCCTTTTCCCTCGTTGGAGGATGAAGTTTTGGCCTCCCACCACCATGAACACCGCAATAAAAGTGTGGTCCGCGTACTGTATCACCAGGATGTTGTACGGGTTGCCGTTGTGTAGCTCCAAAAAAGATCTCGGGAAAAGTTTGACTCTGCACAGAGGTTCTCCTGTTCAAGAAACTCATTGGCCTCCCCAAAAGTGCTGTGAATGAAGCTGTCTTCATTTTGACTGGCATCTTTCCTCTCTCCCTTCAAGCTGATCTCCTTACTATCTTCTCCTTAAGACAACTATTCACACTGCCTTCAGACAGACTTGAATACAGGATCCGCCTTCACGCTTTGGAAACAACACCCCCTCCATCCCTTACTGGAAGCAGCTCCTTCCAAGTTCATCTTAACCCCGTTACTTTCTGTCACCTCAAGCTTCGACTATACCCAAACTGGACAAGGCTGTGTCGTCGGGCTATCCACGACCACCACAATGCTGAGGTTCGCGACGCCATAGCTGAGGTTCGCGACGCCAAAGCATACCTTTGCTCTATGGACAATGCTGAGGTTCGCGACGCCAAAGCATACCTTTGCTCTATGGAGACATTGTAGCAGCCTTCCAACCCTGCAAGAATGTCATCAGCTGCCCTGCTCCCACACCTCTAAAGTGCCTCAATATTCCGCTCGCAGCTTGCAACTGGCACTTACCAACCGCAGTACCTGCTGATGACCAAAGGCAAGTCTTCCACCTCCATCTGCAGACTCTGTGGCGCTGAGGAAGAGAACACCGCCCACTTCGTTGCCTCTTGTCCATCACTCCAAACTCATTGAGCTGCACCAAGTCAGTGTATCCTTGCACTCAACCCTTCAGATCAGATTACCCGGGCATTCACTACACATGGCACCTCCATCCTTGGCGCTAGCATGTTGTTCCTTTTTCTATCATCTTTCACTATAAAGAGTTATTCTCTTTCTTTCACTACTCTAGCCGTGATATCTCACTTGAATGAAATAGGAATAGGATGGTATATACTGCAGACATAGGAGATGAGACTATTGTTTGAGGTTGTATATTAGGAGTAGGATACGTTATCAAGTAAGGTCGACTACCTTAAGGGGATGGTGCAGTTTTGGTTGAGATGGGGGTTCACGTTTCCAACGTTTTTGTTTTTTTTTTCTCAATGACTTTTGAGAAAAACTTCTAATGAAATATGGAAGAGCATATAATTCTAAAAGGAATTCAAAGTTTATTCGATGAAAACTGGCTTTGAAATGGCTGTCACATCCAAAACGGAGCATTGCTAATAAAACGTGGGACCCATATTTTGTTAGAATCGATTTTACTTTTTTGTTGTTGATATCTCAGCCATTTCAAATCGCTTCCCATCAAATAAACTTTGAAGTCATCTTAGAATTATACCCTCTTAAACATTTTACAAAGTGGTTTCTAAGTATCTCACAAAAAGTTGAAAAACTGAATTCTCACCACACCCAATACTATACTAATCTCTTTAAATAGGTATGTTTGTCCTGTCATCCCTCAATTCATCACTTACCTATCACTTAAATTTGTGCTTACTGGTTTTTTCCAGATCTCTCTCTTTCCCTCTCTCTATCTCTCCCTCTCTCTCTCTCTTTCTTTCTCTCTCTCTCTCTGTCTTCATGTAACGCTCTATTCGGTTGATTTGATACTGTTTGGGTTTTTTGTCTATTTATTTATTTATATATTTTTTTTTTGGGTGCATAATAAGTGAGAGTGCTGGGGCAATATTTTATGGTATTTCATGTACCAAGGTAGTATGTTTGTTGTATACTATTGTGTGGTAATCCTGTGGTATAAAGTGTGTGGTGCAAATAATCCTCTGTTAAATGTCCGGTGGTAATGTCCCAAATTACAACAGAGGATTACTCCTGTGGTATATCCTGTGGTCATGCTGATCTTGTTCTGTTGTATATATATATATATCTATACACACAGTGATTGTATAGCGCATATCACTATCACTAGTGTCTCTATACAGAGGGATGAAAATGGAAAAAGGAAATGTACTGTATAATGTGTGTACAGAGCATTGCGGTCCGGAGGTGATGCCATAAACCCACAATTGAACTTTGAATTCTCTCTAAATGAATAGTTTGTTGTAATAACCAAAACGTTGTTTTTTTTTTTTTTTTTTTTTTTGTACGGATGACTCTACACTATCTACCCCTCCTTCTTGTAATTGTTGCTCGTCACGTAGAGTTTAAAGCAAATTTATAGCAGCCATATCCTATGATAATCCAATTTCTTGCGCAGGCGGCATCTTTGAGCGCAGAACAAATATGATATAATCATGAATGTTTATGAGTGCAATGGACAGAACATTTCATGAGGTGAAAGATGAAATGATCCATTCGTGGAGGCGCAGCCGAGTTGAATGGATCAATGATTGCATCTTTCAATTATTGGCTCTCTTTCTTGTCTTTTCTTCTTCTTCTTTTTTTTTTTTTTTTTTTTTTTGCGGTTTTGCAGTTGGGCCGCAGTGACATTCACCTGCGCTGCGACTGTGACTGATGACTTTGAACCACTAGTCTTGAAAATTTCCAATTCAGTCTAAGTTGTAAGCGCTGCTCGCAAAATGTGCAATCATACATCTATACATTGGGCGTCACACCTCTTATAACTTGTCGTCGACAATTTATGATGTACATGTATACTTGAATACTACTGCAACCGTAGCGGGAAACGGAAAAAAAAAACGAAAAACAAGCAATGTTAGACTACTAAAAGCATTACAGTTTTAGAATATAACGATGAAAAGTCCCCCCCCCCTTACTTTCGGTGAAATTGAAGTGCGTTCCGTTAACGCATTGATATACAGTGTATTTCAGTTGTAGTTTTCTTCTTGCAGCCGTCCAGTATCGGAAGGAATTATCAACCTGGCGAGCAATCTTTAGTGCCGTACGGATGATTCTACACTATCTACCCCCCTTCTTGTAATTGTTGCTCGTCAAGTAGAGTTTAAAGCAAATTTATAGCAGCCATATCCTATGCTAATCCAATTTCTTGCGCAGGCGGCATCTTTGAGCGCAGAACAAATATGATATAATCATGAATGTTTATGAGTGTAATGGACAGAACATTTCATGAGGTGAAAGATGAAATGATCCATTCGTGGAGGCGCAGCCGAGTTGAATAGATCAATGATTGCATTTTTCAGTTATTGGCTCTCTTTCTTGTCTTTTCTCCTTCTTTTTCTTTTTTTGTTGTTGCGGTTTTGCAGTTGGGCCGTATTGACATTCACCTGCGCTGCGACTGTTACGACCAAAATCACTCTGAGAATGATCGCACAAAAGAAACCATCAACTAATGTTCAGGCGTGGGTAATGTGGGTACAGACTCGTAATCGGTTTTCACATCAGTACAATAATGATCAATAAAACAATTATAAATCAGTGGTGGAATCACTTACACGTATTTGAAATCAAGTGATCCTTTGGAAAGGTCCAATTATGATGTTCGATGCACAGATGAATGATCCTTGACGTACACTAATGAATGATTCGTCCAACGTAAATCCAGAGGCACTGGTTGCAATAATCCACGTTATAAATCCGGGGTAAAGTCCACGATATATGTCCACGGCGAAACGTCCAAAATCCAAACGTTATGACGACCACGTCCAGTTGATGCGTTGAATGATGATTAGGTGATCCGAGTATCCTCTCGGATCACCCTCTGTATCTGTACTGATTCTTTGTTCTTCTTCTTCTTTTTCTTCTTCTTTCTCCGCAAAAGTTGTGTATCGCTAATCTCGGAAAGTCCTCTTCCTATCAATGTCAAAATTATACCATACATGTATCATGTCCCAAAGACGATCCTTCTACTAAAATCAAAATCACTATGACGTCATTATATGAAAACACATTCTCAATCATATCTCTTTAATGGAATGAAAGTTTTCAATGAAATTTACGTCAAATATATTTCAAGTCAAGCGCATTCTACTCATATAATCAAAATTCATATTTTCTCTTAAAACGTGCGCGTACGCGCGCGTTGAAATATTTGTATGCTCAAATCGAGCTCAAAATTTTTTTTGCACACGTTTCACACCAATTGGAGCATTTTTTGAAAAATTGAAAAAATTGGACGGGCGCGTACGCGCGCGCACATATACGCACGCACAGCTCATACGCAATAGAATTTTCTCGTTTTTTTACACTTATCGGATGCCTGAAATGTCAAGGAATATTTCTAGTTTCAAGTTAATCCGACTCAATATGACGTCACACGGGCCCGTCAAAGTTGAAATTCCGCGCGCGCGTCAATGGCGATATACAGTGAAACAATGCAAAAAACCCGCCAATTTTGAATCCGATTTTACTCGTCAGGATGGACGATGATCCCCCAGTTTCTTTACATATTCTGAAAGCTGATGAGTTGTACATGTCATTTCATGGGTTGGCGATGCTGGAAAAATGATGAAAAGATATCAAATTTCTTAATAAATAAAAAAAAGTAAATTTTCAAAATGACGTCATCAAATTTTAAGTGCACTGAAGCGTATCTCACTTATTCTTTTGTTGATTTTCGTCCAAATTTCAATATGTTGTAGCTTATTAAGTGGTCTTTCATTCATATGCTAACAACATTTTGATTGGATGACGGCATCACCTCGTAAAAAGGGATTAAAAGTAACATTGTCAAATTTGACCAGTTTACGTGTTATCTCTATGGGAGTGCAGTTTTTCTGGAAATGAAAACTGACATGACTATCTTTATCGAGCTTTAGCTCACTTATGCTTCGGTGAATTTCTCCCATATTTTAGTATGTTGTAGCTGAGACTTTGGGCTATCGTGTGTGTGCCCTTCGTTTTTTCATACGGAGTCGGCATGACGTCCAAAAACTTGGTTGAAATTAAAGCTTATCTTCGATGTATTGAAATATTTCTTTCTTTCTGCAACTTTCTGTGCAATAACTCAAGAAAAACATACCCTATCACCACCATATTTTGCATATGTTTAGTTTATGTCACGAACATTATTTTACAAAATAACAACTACTTGATCAGACGCCATCTTGGGTATGTAAATTAGGGTCAAAGGTCATAGATGTTTCATCCTGTATCTTGGTGAATACATGTCCTATCTTTCCCATATTTTGCACACGTAAAGACCATGTTATAGGGATCATTTCATAAAATAACCACGTTTTGCTCAGATGCCATCTTGTCTGAGCAAAGTGGGGTCAAAGGTCATGTGTACTTCTTTTTCTATCTTCGTTATGACGTGTTATCTCTATGGGAGGGAATTTTTTAGATGTGAAAATTGACATGACTCTCTTTATCGAGCACTATCTTACTTATGCTTCGGTGAATTTTTTTTTTTGTTGTAGCTGAGACTTTGCACTATCAGGACTCGAATCATTGATTAAAAAAAATCGGATCACCTAATTTGTCAGTGTTGACAAATTCCGAGTCTAGTTCACTTTATAATGTCCAGCAAGGAATCCAGCCCGTCACAGCTTTGCCGTAATAATGTCCGTTGACACTAAAATATGGAGTCTATCTCCAATGTAGTCAAATTAATTCTCTGCAGGCAAAATGTCTCCCAGGCCTTATCTCCACAAACACAGTTTGTATAGCAGGTCAGCAGGTAACACAGGACTGACTATAACAAGTCGCTTCAGAGCCAGAAGTGACGTAACTCTCAGAGCGGAGGTGTTGGGTACTCTGCCTACCTCAGAATTTCTCCGGCTTATATACTATCCATTCACCCCTTTCTAGTACATTCTGTAATTTTCTCCAACCTGGGGCTACATACCTGAACATACTAGCAAGTCCAAATCCCAGGAATCCTGGATGACTCACTGCCTAACTATGTGCATAACATCATTGCCAAAATTAACTACCAATCACATTGGGTTACAGGGGCAGTGCCTCACTCATCCAAATATGTAAGCACTTCCCAGAATTTTCTGGAAATGGGTTAAATCATTCTAGACTGAGTGAGCTATAATGTATTTCCTGTCACGTGCATACATGTACTGTAGCTACATTGTATACC